>NW_025785090.1:0-22519 GCF_021130785.1 Homalodisca vitripennis | reverse complement strand
AGTGCAAGATTCAACATGCATCTGAGCCAAATAAGCAGTGTAGGCTTTCGAGTGTTGTGGTGGAGTTGACAACGAAAAATCAATCTCCAGTTGTTCCCATTTGATGTCTTTGTGTAGGTACACAGGACTTCTTTATAGAAAACAGCAATTATCCCAGAGATTGAAAATTCTTCGTGGACCATCCTGTTCTATGTAAGGACTTGAATATTCCGCTTTTCTTGACTGAATTTTAGGTGTTCCACTTTTAATTTATAGCATGTTGTTTCATGGTCATTCTCATCTACTTCTTTATCTGTTATTACTTCATCTAAAAATGTCATTTTCTAACTGCAACAATTCTCAAACTAAGATCAATTTTTGTTCAGTATCAAATGCTACAATCAATTTCGCTTTAACCCCATCCACATGTTCAAATTTCAGAAATTAATTTTTGAACCATTGCTTTGTATAATATATTGAGGTTCTTACTATTAAATATTACCTCAACCAATGGTTAGATTCCAGATTATTAGACCAGATTCACTCATTGAGGTGCATCTAGACCACTCCATGTCTTTAATGATCTGTCTATTCTTGAACTCCTTCAACCATTGGAAAGTGTAAGCTTTTAACCATCTCTAAAGCAAATCAAACATAAAAGATTTTAGTCCACGTGAAATAAAAATTGTAATTACACAGGGGCATTTCAGAAAATGCTCTTTTTAACATATTATGCTGCGACAAAATCTTAAAAACTGCGTCACTGCATCAGAAGATCAGATTTTGCTGTCACCTTGTGTGTTGTTTAACATACATACAATCACCATACTATAAATCTCACTGGCAGAGTTTGCTCCTTGTGACCAGTTCCATTACTTTATGGACAAACCCTCTCTAAACGTGTTTGTACATAAAAAACGCAAAACATAAAACTTAAAAATTTATCTCAATTCAAATTAATGCTACAAGAAATTGACAGTAACAATTCTCTAGTTATTGAATTTTTCAACGTTATCACACTTTTGTTTTTTAAATGATTATTCTAAACTATCTCTTTGTATACTCTTTGAAGCTGAATTACAATCCAAAAAAATATATATTTTCATAACACAGAAGATATATTATTATTATTGAGAGACAAAAAAAAAACACAGATTTAGGACAGACACTGATGAAAAATTATTTCCAACAATTTAGAACAATAAACTATGATAAATATATATAATATATATATATATATATATATATATATATATATATATATATACGTTTATGAACCTAAGTAACCAATTCCAGTTAAAAACATTGTTTTGCTTTGTTCCAACCACATTAGCCTACCAAGATCTGTAGTTTGTACCTGAGAATTAGGCTAGTGGCAGGACCGAAGTGGCAACCCTGGTCAGACACAAACACAAATAAACTAATGTTGTGTTTATTGATTTATTCTCTTTCTTAAATATAGTTGAGTGCATTTATTATTTTTGTCATGTTAACGTTTTCAGAATCCTGAGAGTGTAGTAAACAACTCAAGGATTTCAGATTTACAACAACTAAAAAGATTAAATAGTTGGACACAGTAAATCTAGGAACTAGGGTGGAAATTACTTGAAAGTTGGTAAAAATATCTAAATATCTTGTAACAGTATTTTTTTCCCTGAGTGTCCACATAATCACTGAATTGTAAGTAACAAACTTGCACATTTGTATATATTGTTATTTTAATAAATTTATTTTTGTTCCAGATAAAGTGTGGCCGTTCTCCAAACACTTATATACAATCTGTAAATATATATATTTTGTACATAAAAATCATGCTGTGATTTTGTAAAATTATTGTTTTAGTTTCTTTTCTCTTCCCCTAGCCCTCCTTTTAATAGATTTTGGCAGAAATTTGGTCATATATTAGTATATGAGTAGGCTATGAGTTTAAATATCCCTTCCAGCTCAATTAGAAGAAAGGTAGATTTCACATGATTTGGTCATCTCAAAATGTCAAATTGAAGTTATATTATTAGTTTATGTGAAATAACTCTCAATGTTGGCATGTTGATATAATCGTAACACTTTCAAACATTTTCAAAACTCCCATAATCTTGAAACCTTATAAGGCAAAAATTATTAAAAGCATATAAATTTTCTATGTAAAAAATATGGGCTTAGTACTTATATCATAAAGTATGGTCAGTAAATGCTGTAGATATAAGCTTTTAACATTTGTATTGAATGGTTATTGATGCCGTAGACATGTAAGCAATGAAAATTTGTCCATACATTACAACAGTTAAGAGCTTACAATTTAACATTATTTCTTAGCTGATTTTTGTTTTAGGTGTCAAATTTACAGCATTAAGCTGTCCTCCATCTTGAAACATGATATAAGATAATATTGTTTTTCTCTTGATTGCAAGAAAAATAATTTTTACCAATTTCAGCTTTATATCTTTACCAATTTAATATAATAATTTATATTATCTCTGGAAATCTCAGGAAACTGATTGGATAGCTCCGTAATCGTAAACCTTCGATTGCTTCTTACACTTTGGTCAACTCGATACAACGAGGTCTTCGTTTGCGATCGACTTTCGTCCTTGGCCCCCTTCATCATGAATGTCAACTCGTCCATCTTTTAAATTTCCTACACCAATCACGCTCTGCACTGTCACTCATAAAGCTTTCACAGTATACTCGTTCCATTCTACGGTGAATTTCTGCTGCAGATAACCCTTCAGCTTGCAAGAAACGAATGACTCTTCTCAACTCACACTTGGCGGGAGATTCTATCATGATAGCCATGTTTATGTGTCGCTAGATAAATTGGAAATGTCGTCGGCCGTCCGAAAATGAGTGAGGTTGTAGTGGGCGAGGAGCGCAGTCGACTGCCACTCATTGCTGACCGATACCGCTCGCCCAGCCATCTAGCGGTACGATATATGTACATAGTTTATATTCATTTATATTACGTAGAATTTTAACATTGAAGAAATTTTGATAAAAAAATATGAATTTTACAAGTATATGAATCCATGAACAAGTATGATCAAATGTTATAGAAGGAGAAGGATGAAAAACAGGTTTTCGAGTCAACAAGGTCTAAAAATATATTTTTATTTTTAAAGTGGTAATGAATTATTAACAATAAACATTTTATCACTTTCATAGTAGTTGAGATTATAAAAATAATTTATTACCAGTAATCTATTTTTCACAAGGTACTAATCCTTTTTAGCTATCCAAATACCAGGGTCGATAGTGTTAATGTTAGATTAATTATTTACAAATAAGTACATAGGACACAATGACAGCAGTATAACTATTCAGTCTGTAAGGCTAGTTGCACACAACACAGATTTTGGACGACCGATTTTTACCAGCCCGTCCAAATTCCAATGTGAACCGGCGCCGATCAGCTGTCGGCGTGTGTGCCAGGTTCCGTTCCCTCATTCAGTTCACTATTTGGAATTTGGACGGCCAGTAAAAAAATCGGTCGTCCAAAATCGTGTGTGTGCAACTAGCCTAAGGAAGATATCTATGCTACACAAAACTATACACAAAGCTATACAAACTACACAAAAGCTGAGTAACTTATACCCTGAATAATATTACGGTAATGGATTCATTAACATACTTTAACAGTCAATTAAAGGAGGAGCTCTTCTTAATTGGAAATAATTATTGTGTTAGACAAACAACACAAATTGTGCAATCATTTTTTAATTTAGTTAACAAGTAACTTTCAGCATAAAGATGCCATCACCAGGTATAAATCCAACATTGGTTATTAAATTTGTGTTTGTCTACCACAATACTTTGACATGATTAAACCAAGCAGCTTCTTTCATACTTGAGAATACCTTCGACTGCATCCTATTATTAACTGAACATCATATGTAGTTTTCAGTTTATTATTCTGCTGGGTTCCAGCGGAGTTTAAAGGTATCCCCCTCTCTGCAAATCTAGTTACATTTTCGTGAAATATTCTGATTGTTTCAATTGAAAATTACGAATGATTTAGAGATTTTATGGAGAACTTTGTTATAAGTAATCTTAATTTTATAAATCTTATGTACTTGTTATGGGCACAAATAGTATTAGAGTAGGTCAATTACAAAGCAGGGCCGTACTCAGCTTTGATAGACCCCTGGAAAAAGATATTTGGCTCGTGCCTGTCATATACCTGTCTCCTTACCAGCATGGCAGGACTGGCCTGGGCCTCAGAAAAATTGTCTGAAAAACCCAGTCTATGTACTGACCAGATGGCATGACAACTGTTCTCTATTGAAATCGCGTAATTGCCACTACTTAAAAGTACAAGTAACAACAGAAGAAAAAATTTTACATCATCTCTACTGGCTTCACAAGATTTATAAAACAAGACAAATCAAAATAGACATCAATTAAACTAGTAAACAAGATAACAGCACATAAAAATTTAATATAATAAAAATGATTGTTAGCATTTTCAATAATAACACAAGACAATTTATAAGGAGGATAATATACTTGTAAATAATAGTTTTATTATAGATATAATATGTTTACTTTCTAAATAATATCTAACACCATTACATTACAAAGTTATAAAGCACCCTGTTGTCCCCCTGGTAAAATCTACGAAAAACCCTTAACCCGGCGTCATTCCCGTCTAATTTTTAAAAAGTGATTGGGTGCTCATAGTAATTCTTTCCAGGTGTCAAAATAAAGCAGCTAAATTATCTATTACATTATCTTTTATTTCAATTTTGAGATGCATAGTTAAATGATTTCTCATATATATAGTAGGCTTAATATATTTTATATAGTATATGTATTTTATATTTTATATTAATATATATTATATATATTATATATATATATTTAGGCTTAAAAAAAATTATTTTCCAATTTTATGTTAAAGTATTTGCCTTTCATAAATTTGATTATTTTGATTTTTTAATCGTCTTCTGATACAAGTAAATAGTAGGTACAATGAGACTCAATATTAAAATGTAAACAAATATGTTCCAAGATATAACTGCCTAATCCCCTATGAAAAATATGAAAGCATTGTGTATTATTATAATTTATTGGAAAGTATAATGTTTAAGATGCAATAGTTATACATAAAATATTATGCAATTTATAGAAGAAAATAAATATGCCTAAATGTTGCAATATGTAAAGCATTTTAACAATAACAATGTTGTAAAGAAAAACACTTGTTTTTTGAGACATTTTTTAAAATTACTTTCTTATAGCTAAATCTAAATGTAAAGAATTACAGTATAAATGGAAAACTAAATAGTCCTTTTCAAGTGTCAAATAAAGTAAAGATGTTTTATTTTACCAGGCGAAATTACGGCTAAGAAGCCCTCTCTAACACAACCTGCGACTAACGGCCTTAAAGGTGACTTCCGAACCACCACCAATGACCGGACAGGCGGGCTGCTTGCAAGAGCAGGATTGCTCAGTTGTCACCCATCCAAGCAGCAGCCAAGCTTGACGTTGCTTGATCTGGTTATCTTGCGATACCAATTGTACCCGCTACACTGCGCTATTGGTTACCAAAAATAAAACAAATATTGGTTACACAAAGCCTAAGGTCACTGAATATCAACGTGAGCACTCACTTGCAATTCTTCAGTAATGTCTTCTGATGCTAGGCTAGGAAACAAGAAGGCAGGTGCAAAGTGTTCACGACAAATTAAAATATCTTTGATGGACAATTCTTTCCTGATCCACAAATAACGCATAGCATCTTCCTGAAGATATCCAATCTTCTGTTGGAGGTTGATGAGGTTATGTTCATGTTGAAAGTTATTATTTGACAGATTTTCTGTTTTATGTTCAAAAGAAGACTTCGGACTGAAAGCCCTGACTGAGCATATTCCATGCATAAACCTTTTGCCAGATAATTGATAAAATTTTTCTTTCTAATGGTTTGGATTGTCAAGGTTCTATTTAAGGATGATTAATGCATTGAGTGCTCCAATGTCAAGCAAAGAATAAAACAGTATAATTGGCCACCATCTTGTTATTCTTGCAGTATTGCAACTTTCTTCGTAGTTATCAACAGTATCCACCCTTCTTTTACTTCTATTGTAAAATAAAATTATTTTGGGTTTTCCATATGTTGCGAATTTTGTTCAAGTCAGCGTCAATATAGTGCATTATAGATGACAAGAGGAGAAAATCTTTGTTTCTCTTTGCCTTATAAGATACCATTGTACAATACATTCCCTTTCTGAATGCAAAGTTTGAGGATCCTACCGGTCGATGTTTTAACATCAAGAAACACACTAGGAACTTATTGTTTATTTTTCTCAAGTTCCAACTAGTGTCAACTGATGATCATTCAGCAGTTCACAACATAGGGGAATAGACAAGAAGAAACTATGTCATGATATTGCATCCTGTGCCAGATAGTGGTTCTGCAAGACTAATTACAACTTCTTTTCCTGAGTTTGTCAACTTCTGAAACTTCCTGGTTGTTTTTGCAGCATAAACTTAAAGATTATGCGTATACAATGTTTTTGCACAAACCAAAGTATAGATTTTGATCCCATATTTTACAGGCTTTTTTTCATATTACATGCGAAATCCACATCGCCCCTGAAATGATTTTAATATTTTGTCAATTTTAATGAATTCCGCTTACTACAAAATTCTTCTTGACAGTTACCTACGACCTGATCAAAAAAAGCAGCCAGGTTGTCTTAGTTGTTCTCGTCATGTCATCATATCATCAAAACACAACACTCTAAGCAAAAAACTTGAATCTTTTTATGGAAATCATACATTAAAATAATTCATTTACTGTTCTAACTTGAGCTCAGAGGTCTTCAATAAGAATTTCTCATTACACCAGCTATTATACATAATACCGATGGTAGCTTTTTATTTCTTGGAAAGTTGTTGGCAGTACATCTCTTCCTCCAATAAATGTATCTTTGTTCTAGTCAATCCAAATATTTGTGCTTTCTATTATTGAGTTTATAATTTGATCTTGTTATATATGAATATTCTTTGTATCATTATCTAGTAAGTTTAGATATATTTTGCAACATGTGCACCTCACCCCATATGACGTAATGTGTCGGCCTGTTTTAATCGTATGATTTTGAATAAACGGCATTGGCTACTCGAGATCACCTGACCCCCCCTCTCCTTTTGGTCACTGCCTTCGTCCGGGCATTCCTTGAGCCGATGCCGATAGTCAACTCCCAGTCTCGCTTGCCACACCACCCCGCGTGTGGCCGTGTTTTAAGAAATGTAAAAGTGTTTCTTTATTTCGATTCACCCGCCCCCGGCATAAGTACTGTTATTTAGAACAAACATAACAAATGGCGACGAGGTCGGTTAAATTTACATACCGGGCAATGCAACTGTTCGATTGTGCCGCGTAGTGTAAATTTTCGGACAACACGTGTAAATGTCGGATGACGAAGTGGATTTAGCGCCGTTACTACACAATATCGAACTGCCGGGCAACACAAAAATGTCGGGAATAATCGGCGGAATCGGTGAATACGATCAAAATAGTGAGACGTGGTCGTCTTATATCGAGCGCTTCGAACTATTCATCGAGTGCAACAATATTAAGGAGGAGAAAAAGGTTAGCATTATTAACTGTTGCCGGTGTAAAAACGTACAGTCTATTACGGGATTTATGCACGCCCAATAAGCCGTCTACAAAAAGTTTATGACGCATTAGTATCTTTGATTCAAGATCACTTGTATCCAAAACCATCGTTCATAGCCGAGAGGTACAAGTTCAGCAAGAGGATTCAGCACGAAGGGCGAATCAGCAGCAGACTACATCGCCCAGTTAAGAAAGATGTCCACCCATTGTGGAATTTGGGGCAAGTTTTAAACGATTACCTGCGAGATCGTTTAGTCTCCGGAATTAGAAATGAAGCAACAAAAACAAAAACTGTTAGGAGAGGAATCCAGCTTGACATTTGACCAAGCAGTTAAAATCATCACGTCAGCAGAAGCCGCTGAGAAGAATGCAGCAGCCTTGGCGATCAACGGAAGCCGCAACGCCGAGTGACTACAAAAGATGACAGCTCATCACCGCAGTGTAACAGCTGGGAGCAGAGCATTCGGCGGGTGCCGGCGGCGCTACCACACCTGGAAAGTCACCACCAACAACCCCAAAAGCAGCGCTTCGCACGACTACAAAGTGCAGTGTTCGTGTTGTGGTAATGTGGGCCATTTGCGCCATCAGTGTCGATTGTTTGGTGTTACGTGTAACGCGTGTGGAAAAAAGAATCACATTGCTAAGGTTTGTCGATCAAAGGGTAAGCCTCAAAACCAACAATCTAAGTTTTAAACACTTTAAAAATAAAAATGATAGTAGACATAATTATGTAGAAGAAGTATGTAGTCCAAAACACTGATAGTAATGTTGAACCTGAAAGCTATGAGGAAGATATTTCAAATTTATTTAAAATGAATAAAAAGGGAAGTTGAGCACATTAAAGTTAGTCCGGTTAATTAGAATTAATAGTTAAGGGTAAGCCAATCTATTTTGAGGCTGATACAGGCGCGTCAGTAAGCGTGTGCAGCGAGAAATTTTACAAAGAAAACCTTTATAGTTGTTAAATTATTGCCGCACTGACTTATCTCTAAGTTCGTATACGAATGAACCTATAGTTCCGTTAGGGAAAATTGAAGTGGATGTTTAATATCAAGGAGTTAGCAAATTTCTTGAATTGTTTGTAATCAAGAAAGGAGCTCACCCTCTCATAGGACGAAATTGGCTTCAAAGTCTCGGTGTGGAAATATCTTTCAAAAATAAAATATTTGGCATAAGCAATAAAGGACATTAATCCGGATGTTACGAGTAAACATTGTAATTGAATTAACTAAAGATTTGATCAAAGGAATTTCCGGAAGTTTTCAGTGACAAATTAGGTCAATACAAAGGTGAACCAGTTAAATTAAAGTTAAAACCTGACGCCACACAAAGGTATTTTAAGCCACGGTCCATTCCCTTTTCACTTAAAACTAAAGTCGAAAAAGAACTAGAAAGGTTAACTGAGGAAAAAGTACTTGTTCCAGTAAAAAGTAGTGACTGGGGCACTCCCATTGTTCCAGTAATAAAACCAGACGGAGGAATACGCATTTGCGGAGATTTTAGTTACCTTAAATCCATGTTTAGAAGTTGAAAAGTACCTATCCCCAGAATAGATGAAATGTTTACTTGTTTACAGAAAGGCGAGAAATTCAGTAAAATTAGATTTATGCCAAGCTTATGCAGCTAGAGTTAGATGAAGAATCTAAGAAATTATGCACTATCAGTACCCATAAAGGGTTATTCAGTTATCAAAGAATGCCGTTCGGAATTTCTTCCGCAACGAGTATATTTCAGTACAGAATCGAACAGTGTTTACAAGACTTGTCCCAATGTTGTATTTTTAGACGATATATTGATTACAGATGTAAATGATGATCTACACTATTCAAAAACTTAGGGAAGTTTGCAAGCGCCTAAGCGAAAATGGTCTCACAGTAAAAAAGAAATAAATGCACATTTTTTGCACCTAAAGATAGAGTATTTAGGTTTCTGTATCGACAAAGAAGGGTTGCACACTTCCGAATCTAAGGTAGAAGCAATTAGGAATGCTCCCATACCTAAAGCAGTGACAGAGGTCAAAGCTTTAGTAGGTCTAATCAATTACTACTCAAGGTTCATACCCTACCACATTGTTCCACCATACTAAGTCCCATGTACAGTCTTCTTAAGAAGGACACACCTTTTAATTTTGATAAGAATTGTATCGCAGCTTTTGACAAAGTAAAAGAGTTACTTTCAAACGCACCAATTTTAGCGCATTATGACACTAATTTGCCTTTGAAGTTAGCCGTAGATGCTAGTTCAGTTGGCTTGGGAGCCGTCCTAAGTGTTATCTCACCAGGTGGTATAGAGAAACCAATAGCCTATCCGTCACGCACACTCTCACAAGCTGAGCGGAACTATTCACAGATAGAGAAAGAAGCTCTGGCTATCGTATTTGCAAGTCAAAAAGTTTAATCAATACTTGTACGGTTCGGAAATTTATTTTGTACACTGATCACAAACCTCTTTTAAGTATCTTTGGAAATAAAAAAGGGTTACCTATCTTTGCTGCCGGACGTATGCAAAGATATGCTTTGTTCCTGTCCGGTTACGAATTTGACATTCAATACGTAAAGACGGAACTAAATAAATGCAGATATGTTATCTAGATCGCCTTTAAGTGTCAATCACAACAATGCTACTGATGAGTTTGCGTGGCAAGGTACATATTTACATTGTATTCAAGAAAGCTCATTACCTTTGACTTTTGAACATGTAAAATCAGATACACAGAAAGATCCAGTTTTAAGAAAAAGTATATGGCTACATTATACACGGTTGGCCTAATGTCATTCCTGAGGGAAGCGAAGAGCTTACTCCGTATTTCCAGAGACAGAAACGAACTGACAGTTGAATTTGGAGTAATTATGTGAGGTTATAAAGTAGTCGTACCAGTAACTTTAAGGGATTATGTACTTAAAGAGCTTCATTCTAGTCATTTAAGGTATTGTGAAAATGAAATCGGTAGCACGCAGCTACGTCTGGTGGAACGGTATTGATGAAACAGATCACAAATATGGCTAACAGTTGTTCTTCCTGTCTCCGGGAACGGAACAACTCGTCAAAGAGTCAATTACATGTTTGGCACTATCCTACCGCTCCCTGGGAACGTATTCATGTGGACTACCTAGGACCTTTTAAAAAATAAAATGTATTTAATCGTCATTGACGCTCACTCAAATGGTTTTAGAAGTAGGCGAAGTTAGTTCAACTTCCGCTAAACTAGCTATAAGTTTTCTAAGAGAGCTATTTAGTCGCTTTGGTCTACCTGTTAATCTTACATTCTGACAATGGACCACCCTTTACCTCATCGGAGTTCAAACAGTTCATGAAAAATGAACGGTATAAAACATACTTTCAGTCCTGTGTATCATCCAAAAAGTAATGGCCAAGCAGAAAACAGCGTGAAATTTGCTAAAGACAAAATTAAAGCGAGCATTTCATGACAATGCAGATGCTAGCGTAGCCTTGTGTAGGATATTGTTTGACTACCGTAAACTCTGTACATAGTACTACCAATGAAACACCAAGCAAGTTAATGTTTGGCAGGAAACTGCGCACCCGGTTGGATCTATTGAGACCAAACATTACCCAGTTTGTAAATAAGAAACAAGAGGAGAGCAAAAATAGTTTTAATAAAAATATTACTAGGGTAGTTTATCCAGGTCAAACTGTAATTAATGCGAGATTACAGGTCAAACAACAAATGGTTGCAAGGTATTGTAAATAAACAAATCAGTCCTGTTATGTATGAAATAGAGTTAAACTCTGGCATTGTAACGAAACGTCACATAGACAGGGCCCGATTAACCAGTAGGCTAAGTAGGCTGCAGCCTAGGGCGCGAGACCGGTGACGATTTTAGGGGGGCGCTTCGGAGTTCAAGATGAGTGCTTTTTTATATGTAGTAAATAAAATGGTATGGGTCTAAAACTTCACTATACATTTTTGTACATTATTTACACATCCACCTAGACCTTAGATTTACTCCATTTACTTAAAAAATAACTATTAAGTAGAAAAAGAAATTAATTAATAGCGATTAGTGACAACGCATAGTAATTATCGTAAACGGTAGGGAAACTAAAAGGGAAATTTTGCTTCGCGCGAGGGGACGCCGCCGGCCGCCGCCCTTCGCCGTTTGCAACACTGACGCTCTCTGACAGATAGAGACAGAGTGTAGCTGCAGCTGCAGTTCAGTCGTCTCCTCGTCTGCACTGTTTGTTTTAGGCCTATGGCCTATGAATTATTTGGACTTTCATTGTGATTAATTGGTGTCATTGCTCGTTATTATAAACACTGACATTTATTCGTAAGTCGGAGTAGAGTGTTTTGATTACTGAAATATTAGAAGAAGCAGTGGTTTGCTTGTTTTACATATGTAGGCTACATTATGAGTAAAAAACCAAGTGGTTCCGAATACCGTAAACGGGCCCGGGAGCGTAACGAACGGGAAAGTGCTCTTCTAAATAAAATTCATAGACTAGACGATTTTTTTCAATAAACCCGAAACTCCCAGTTGTTCTGCTGAGACATTGCCGGTCGTCACGGGAACTGAACGAAACGTTGTGAGTAAGGACAGCGGTGTTTATAGTGGAATAGTGGAATGATTCAGCAGCCTGCCAGTGCCACTGCTACCGATGTCTCAGACACCACAACGGAAATTGCACCTGTACACGTCCCTTCACCACCATCAACCGAGCAAATAGCAGATTTGGGACATCAGTTGCAAGATTGTGTACCAGCAAATAAAGAGGTAACCGATTCAAAAAATCTTGATGATCCCGCTTTTATGGCTGGTAAATGAGGCATTGCGTGAATACTTTGCAGTGCACAGCATCAATCAAAATGACAGTGGGGATTTTTCCCAATCAAAGCGGCAGTATTCTGACCAAAACCGTTATTTGAACAAAGCTTGTTTTTTCAAAAAACTTGTAAATGGAGAGATTGTAAAAAGAACTCATTTAGTTTATTCCAAATCAACTGGCTATGTATACTGTGCTCCTTGTAAGCTCTATGGGGGGACGACTGCCTTAGCTACATGCGGCTTTAATGATTGGAAAAAATTCACACAAAAATTCAAGAACATGATAATAGTCTAGAAGCACAGAGAATGTGTGAACAAATATTTGACCCGGATGAATGCACCTCAGAGAATTGATGCAAAACTACTTGAGCAGCATCAAGTAGAAGTGAAGTATTGGAGAGATGTATTGTCAAGAGTTGTTGAAGTAGTTAAGTATTTAACTTCTCGAGGGCTTCCGTTTTATGGTGAAAATGAAATTTTGGGGTCAACCAGTAATGGTAATTTCCTTGGCCTGTATCGGAGCTGATTTTTTGTGCAAGTTTGATCACTTTCATGGCTGACCAGTGTTGGCTCGTTTCAGGAAATAAAGGTAAAGGGACGTGCCCTCATACTTATTCTTCCACGATCTGTTATTAACGAGTTTCATTACTCTGTTAGCTGAACAATTGTTAAATCCAAAATCGCGTCAAGATATTCAAGAATTCCTAAGTATTTTTCGATTATTGTACGACGTCTTACTTCCACAGATGTATTTCCAATGTGGATCAAGTTGTACTTTTTGTCATTTCGTTTTTGTAGCACCTGACGGGTTCCACCTAATGAGCGGTTCATTAAACGTTCATTGTCCCAAATTGTGGCCCATAAAAGGGGAAGATATGGAGGAAGGCTTGTGATAAATACTCTTGAAAGGTTTGAACTTAAAATATCAGTGGACCTGTAGAGGTCAGGAGTTTACGACAATGGCATATAGTAACATGTCTGCGGTGTTACAAGGGGCTTCAAAATCGACATCAAAGAGCAAAAATCCTCCTTGCTCACTACGTTCCTTGACGGGCAGCTCATTCGTTACAGCTAGATTAGGTTCGACCGCTGCATGAAAGTAGTAGTAGTTCTGTTTGAATATTTTTGCCCTGGGCACAGCAATATGTACAACTTTTTCCATTGCATCTACACCAACCAGATGGGAAATTCTCTTGTCGCAATATGACAAAGGAATGTTTGAACCAGTCTAAGACCCTTTCGAAAACTCGCTGGAATGCAAGAGCAGATGCCAGTAAAGCCCATGCACAAAGGTCATATAAACAATAATATATCGCAGCGTTACGAAGACATCACTTCAAAACGAAGAAAATAAAAAAGACGTCACGACTTTGAAGCCAAACAACTGATAGGAGAAGCTACCAGTCTTTGGAAATGACCATGAGTGATATTGTTTTTGGGAATAAAGTACTCATGAAGTTTCTTCATGACATCAGTGTCGACGCGCACTTCAAATCTGAAGTACATCGCCGATCGATCCATTAGAATCAGACAAGCACCAGCCCCTTACTTTCGTCCCACGAGTCTTCCTAGCCCCACACCCCGCTCCCCCCTTTTCTCCCCCCCCCCCCCCGAAAAAAAAGGCTTGTCATTAAGAAATGAGGAAACATAATTTTCTAACTTTGAATAGTGAGGCAAAAGCTTATGTGCAATTCTCAAGAGTACAAACAAGGACCAATACAAGGAAAAAGAAACCAAAACTCCCTTTTTGGAAGGAAAGCAAAGAGGCAAGGCACACTGACGTTTGAGATGGGCGGAAATCATTCCTGATAAATTGTTACTACAAAGCAATTGATACACTCCTAGGGCAAACTAACAAGGAGAGAAAAATCAATTTTATGTCACCACTACGAGACTCCTTCCAAACTTTTTTATGGAATTTGAATACAAATTGAGAGTTCAATCTTGAAGGAAAAGGCAAACAAAGCTAATGAGATGAATATTCAACAGACCTAGATGATTCATTTCCCAGGATGAGTGTTTGTATCTTCAAAAATTTTTAAAAAGATGATAATTACATTCTGATATGAAAGGAGGAAAATGTACTGTCAGACAGAATGGAGGAAAAGAAGAAAGTCAAACCGACCGGGACTAAAGCCTACAGGCTATTGAAACATGTAAAAAACCTAAAACTTGAATCTCTTTTTCCGAACGTGGAAGTGGCATTGCGGATCTTCTTGAGCATGGCGGTGTCTAATTGCAGCGGAGAAAGATCCTTTTCTGCTCTTACTCGAGTCAATAATTATTTGAGGTCGACTCTGACGGCAAGAAAAAAACTCCAGGCACTCGCTCTCGTTATTTTATAGAAAAGTAGGGGACTATGTACAGCATCGTTCCGTTTGGATGACTTTGATCACGATGCGTGTTTGACCTCATCAATAAGCACGGAAAGAAAGAACTTTGTCTTTAATCAGGGAATATTAGTCGTTCATGAGAAAAATAAAAAAGTTTCTTTTGTAGTAACAGTAAGGGGCCTAAATAATTTTTTATAGTTCTAAGCATCATTGTTTTTGTTATTTGTGGATTAAAATGTTCAAGTCACCAAGTTGTTATACCAAAAGTCCTAAATGTAATTTGCTATGTAACATAATGTATCTTGAATAAACCAGAAGGAAAGTGTTGCATGACCAATTTGACCATGTTACCATTGATTTATTATAAAATCCTTTTCCAGGTGAATTTACAGTTTAAAACGCTAATTAAAGCAGGACTATACGTAGCTCACTAAGCCTTTCCTTATTAAAATGGACAACATATTAAAAATCTCCATTATTTATGGCAGCATTTGTTATACTGAAGTAAGGAGATAAAATTCAACAAATAATTTTAACCAGCCTTAAAAATTAACATGTGGATGCATTATTAATTTTATTTTGAAAAAAAAATAAAGCCTACAGATTTTTTGAACAGTAACATTACAAAGTGCATCTGAACCTTTTGAAATTATGTGACTATTTTAATGATAGTAATCTACAAAAAAATGTATAAAGAATTTAAAAAACTAAACTCATGTAAAGGTTTGGACTTGTAGCTAGGACAGAAACATAAAATTTTTGTATGTCCCCCCCCCCCCCCCTATCCAACAACCAGTGGTAAAAATTATAGAACCCTTGATTCTTTTTTAAAGAATGTTTAACCTACAAGTTCTACAAAACAATAGACCTTATATTCCATTTTAAAGATTACAAAACTTAAAATCTGCTCAGCTACGTAAGGCATCCTTTCCCTTTTGGCAAGTTTGCACCTTCCACTATAATTTTGCTTGTTTTTTGCTTCGTCTTGTTTGTGTGTTTTTTAGGACAAAAATGACAGCAAAACAGCACAGGCCCGGCGACAGGGGGGGCGGCAAAGGGGGGGTAAATGCATAGGGGCCCGGGGCCACAGGGGGCCCGGGGTCCCGGCCGACTAAAAATATGTATTTTTATTTTTTTTTATCATTGCCCTATTATACACTCGGCCCCAGGGCCCTGTGCTGGTGTGAAAAAATATTTCAGGAAAATAAACAATGCAATAGTTAATTTAAAACTACTTTCTTTGCTCCGAATTTTTAAACTCAATATAAAAAATTGTAAAAACACTGAAAGGTCGGCCGCGGAACCAACCGTTTTGTGGTTGTGGCCTGTCAGACGTCGGGCCCGGGGTCCGCATCGCCTCCAGACGCGAAGGCAGTGACTACTTCTCCACCCCCTGTCCACCCCTCCCAGCGGCACCCTCCCCTCCTTGCTCACTACAAGTTGGCAACCTGGATATGCGTTCGGATGACAGTGATTACCGACACGATAATAAACTAATGTTTCTTTTTCCAATCTTGCATTTCTATTGCTGGTTGCTGGGTGGTAATGAGTTTTTATTAAGTTATCGTGATTGGTTGTTTTGTGAACCACTTTCTAGTTTTAGGTTTGGTTGGTCGGGTAGCTTAATTAGGTTTGTTGTTGTTGTTGTTGTTGTACAAGGAAGATTGAGAATTGATTTAAATCCGCTGAATTTAAAAGAAAACATACTGGTTGAGTTTAGTAAAATATTTTTATCAATTTAAATTTTAGAAAATATAGGTTCCAAATTTTTCCGAAAAAATTAAAAAAACTGAAAATATAAATATTTACCAATGGAATCCCACATTTGATTGCGGGGCCCTTGTTACCAGGATCAGGGCTCAGGGCCCGCTCCTTTCTGTTCACTTGTCATAGCTGTTAAGGGCCATAAATTAAAATCATGAGATTTTTTAATTTTTAATGTAACGCTAGATTTTTATTTTAAACTGAATATGATCTACTTTAAAATATAAACCATAATAAAATAAAAAAATTGTAAAAAAAAAAAAAAAAAAAAAATATATTATAAAAAATTTAGGGACAGAGCCGGGCCCCACAGGGGGCCCAGGGCCTGGGGACCAGGGGTCCACCAGGCCCCAAAACCCCATGTGGAAGCCATGATTTTTTACCCCTACATTATAAATTTGAAATCTATTACAGTAATCAGTTTTCATAAAATAAATTAGGCTACAGTTAAAACTCCTCGATTTATCCAAAAGGGCTGGTTAACCTTTAAGACCGATCAAACAAAGGGTTCCATAACAGCAAAAAAATATCAAATAAAACTTAATTATTACTGGGCATGCAAAAAATTTGATGACGTTGTAACTCGTTCTTATAAACGGTACCTATGTAAATAAGACGTGAAAATTTTATAAATGTTACTGACGTTACTTGGTGTATCTAAATCTAAACACTAAAACATGATGAGGAGTAGGCGAATGCGTTAAAAAATTAAAAAAAACAACACAATAAATTCGGTTTGCTGTAATGCATTAGCTGAACGTCGTTTTATAAGTTTCACAATTAATCAAGTTTATCCTATCCATCTAAATCAGAAGAGAACGACGGCTTCTATCGCTTCACTCTTTGTGTGGTTGTTCACATTGCTTGTATGTCAAGTTTGCACGTTAGCACGTAGATAATAAATATTAATTCAATGAACCGAACATAGTTTGGTATTGTTGTTCGTGGTTGGCCTCGTTGGTACTGATTAAGTGTTAATTGGTATGTTCTGACAACCCAACTTGAGGCGACGCCAAATCGCATCACTACGTTGCGCAGTTTACGAGAGGGATATGGGGAGTGAGGACAGGATACTAACAGAGAGAGAAACAGGACAGCTAAACCCCCATTATAATGTTGGCAAGGACATTGGTATAAACCAATAGTAGATCGCTGGCTGGTGATACGTCCCTTAAAAAAAAAAAACTTGACCCTTGGAAATCCTGAGGTGGAGTGAGGTGCGGCAGCAAGACGGATTACGAGTAATCCGAAAATAAGCTCAATCATGTACTCATCACATCCCCTCACGATGTCCTGTGATTGCACCTGTCGGTTCTTTCTGATTAGTTTAGCTCCAGTTTGAGGATTACATTACTACTTTAAACGCAGCGTTTGATAATTTACATTCCGTATTTATTTTAGCAAACTGTCTCGGTTTTAGGGGCCTAGATAAATCAATTACTAATTTTTAATTTGTCTAATAGTGTTTATGATCAATTTGATACATTTTTAAACTTTGTTATTTTGATATTTAGGTTCTAAATATTCTATTTCAAATATTATTTTTATCGGATCTGGCCCACATCAATTTATTATTCTTGACTAATCCCAAAGATATTTATTTTTAAGGTCCATTCACAGCTTATTTTATCATCCATTTCGCATAAAAAATAAACACAACGACGTTATACTCTCAATAATGGGACACTTACAAAACATAAATTCTGGTGCTCAAAAAACGTAAAAGAAAGGCAAAACGAAAATTGAAAAGTTCAAAATAAAGGGATCCAGGACACTTATTTTGACGTTTGGAATCAAAAAGTAGACGTAGCTACAACTAGTTCTAAAACAGCGGCCCTAACGACCCTTGGGCGCCGGCCAGGGAGAAAAAACTTTGCGAAGTTTCTCTACAAACAGTTTTCATGAACACCCTAATAACTGAAGGACAGCCGAAGATTCTTGAAAGCTGTAGGCCTAATGCTGCATGAAGGAAGATGAAACAATTGGTAGATTGCTTTACCTCAGCAAACCTTGATCCATAAGATGATGATATTTGTTTTGGGAAGATCACAATCGGTTGACAATTTCTAATACTGCTAAATGTAGATTTCCGGGCGTTAGGGAACTATAATTACCAGTTCAGATTTGGGGATCTTCTGATAAAAAACAAAGGTGGGTGACTGACAGCTGTGATTTGAGAACTTTAGTGAAAATGGTGGTCCACCATCTTGTGATGGCCTCGTCAGAATCATGCCAAAGTGATGGAAAAAGGAGCGTTCCCCTCCAAAAAAAAAGGTTTTCTTTTTTCCCAAAAAAAGGACCGAACAGGACAGAAGAGGAGCGTCAGAAAGAGATTGGGGGGAGGGTCGGGGGGGGGGGGGGGCGGCGGGGAGGGCGGTGGGGGCCGGGGGGTGCGCGGTGAGGGGGGGGAGGGGAGGGGGGGGCGGGCGGGAGGGGGGGGGGGGGGGGGGGCGGGGGGGAGGGCTGGGCCTTATTTCCCGCTTTTTGTATGGGAGTAGAGACTGCTGAGTGCCTTATTTTGTTTTCCATGTAGACTTTTCAATAATTAATAGGTGGCGGGTGAAAAACCAACGATTCAAAATATAAGGTCAGTTTTATATTTGTTAAGTAAAACGATGGGATGGAAATAGAGGATATTATGGGGATGGCGGAAAAGCTTTACAACATGCTACCCTTTGCATGAAACCAGCGTCCTTCCTCTACAAAAATTTCTACAATCCAGAATGGAGGAGAGTTAGAAAGGAGGCTAAGTGATGGATCAGGACATTACATTTCTCAAACTCTGACTCAGAACTGGCCTCTTCAAGAACCAAATATTGGGAGGGATAATATTTTTCAAAGATTGGCTCCCCTCCGTGGTCATGATTCCTTGTGAGATGCAGAGGGAATTAGCTCTCGAGAGGGACCTTCTGGAAAAAAAAAAATTGGGGATCCCAACATATGGAAAAAACTTTCCTGGGTCTGATAGAGCTGTATTAGCGGGAATATTGACCCTTTTAACCTAATGAGAAACACGTATTGCAAAAAGTTAAAAAAGGGCCCAAGAAGGAGGGAAAAACGGTTGTTTCAAGAGGCTCAATTATCTCGTCTAAAGAACTTCTTCAAAAATGGAAATTCCAAATTCAATGTTTGTGGGGGAAAAGAAGTTCGACAGAAGGTATTGGAAGAAAGGAAGAAATCAAAATAATTTATGCACTATTATTGCTGACTCTACCCCCGATGCCTTCAACATACTGAGGCAAAACAAAACGGTTGACTCTTGAGATATCTTCTTAGATTGTAGGAATCAGAATTTAAAATTTGCGACAACGATTTTTTTAAATTTTGGTTGACTGGTAACAAAAAAAAAAAAAAACTGGAAATGGATTGTGGCTTAAGTTGATTAATTAGCGAAGCTCAACAAAACACTTCAATTTCTTCCGTTGAAGGGATATGCCAGAGGCCCAGGGGTACTGACCAATGGAAATCCAATATGGCTGGGAATTATAACAAAGGTTGCCCAAAAGCACATTCATAATGGGAGACCAAACAATTTGGCTTTTTATAATAACTGTGCACGCACCATAGCCTCAACCTGTGTCGTGGGTTAATGCTGCTGAATGCTGCGAGGAATGCTACAAACATTTTTTGGCATGCTGCAAAAGGGGACGGTCATAACTTCTTTTTTCTAGAAAGCCCTCAACAGGGTTGGGGAAGTACTTAGAAAACAGAAATAGGCTCTTCTCTGCCACAGTATTTCTCAAAACGAGATGGTTCAGCCCGTATGTAGATAGTCGTGCGCCCTTTCCGTAAAAAGCATTTGCCTCTCATCGCACATCAATGCCCATCAGACTGATTGTAAAGGAACTGAATCTGATCTGCAGAATGCAAAGACAGATCTGAAACGGGGCTATTGAAATTTAATCTACAATCGTTCGAATGTATTCATGATTGTCGACCCAATATGGCCTTCTAAAGTGTTGCTTGTTGCAATAGACAACAAAAAATAAAGTACTTTACAAAAGGCCCCGATTCAACAAACTCTTAGACGTTGAAACAAAAAAATACTGAATGATTTAATAGAGGGAAACTAAAAAGTACTGACAGAGACAGATGGAGCAATCTCTACACTGAGGCCAAGCTAGTGGCAGGCAAACATGGCTGAGAGTTGATAGATTGCGGGAAACTGATTTTAAGGAAAAAAGATTAAAGGAAAAGAAAGATTTTTCATGGACGAAAAACAAGGGACGGCACGGAACCATCAATTAAAAAAACCGAAAGAGGAAGCGTTTTTAGGATTGATGTCTTCTGTATCAAAGATCTTAGACTCAGTCTGTAGGGGGAACTGTTTCTCACGAGATTTCGAAGTGTTGCTGGAAAATAAATCAGCAACCTTTTCCAATGTCTTTGGAAAATATATTGAGGAAGACGGACAGTTTTATTGTAGCAGCCAATGGTTTTGAGGGACCTGTGTCAAACATACCAAAGAGGATTATTGAGATGGAAATTTTAAATGGGAATTTAAAACATTTGAAAATCGATTTCATCGCCACTAAACTTGGGGGGAAACAAAACTTCTTCAACCAATAGAGTCTAATAAACGCTCTAAGGAAGCAACAAAACTAGAATTAGTTTAAATTTTTATTTTTTCAAAATATCCACTACAAGCGATTCCGGTTGTTCTGCTTGCATTACCTGTAATCTGTCCAGCCAAGGGGAGGAGGAGTGCTTCAGTTTGATGGAAAAGAATTAAAAGTGCAAATCGTTCTACGATGAACGCCAAAGACCGACTCGATGAATGACTCCTGGAGTATTCTAGCCATGGGAGTCAGGATTTGGCAACGTAGTTTGAAATTACTTGACGGGACATTATAGAAACTTTGCTGGGGAAAAGACCAGGCTACCGACGAGGTATGTGTGCTTCTAGTCAATGTTTTAATGTTAGTGAGTAACATAGCCCAATGTTTTCTTTATTAATTTTTCAGATTTATTGTTTTGTTACAGCATGTTCATTTAGGTTTTGGTTTCATATTAATTTTTTTTAGGTTTTGGTTTTTCGCTTTATAAGTGATTGTTCAATGATATTTAGTTTTTTGTTTTCATTAGGTTTTCCAGGAACCTATTTTTCATTAAGTGTTTTGTTTTCTACATAAAAAAAGCGAGTAGCGAACACTGAGAGTTGAACCTTTAAATTTTCAATGAATTTTTATATTCTTTTGTTAATTATGTTTTTGTCCAATTTAGTTCATTAAGTGTATATTTTTTTAAGGATGGTGGTGTTTGTTTTTTGGATTGTTAATTAAGTTCAGTGGAAGTTTTTTGTTTTGTATTGATTTAATAAGTAAAAAAAAATAAATCACTACATAATAATTATAAAACCTCAATTCTTTTCCCATTTGTTTTTAGTCATAAAACATTTATTTTAATATAACTTAAATTGAAGTAAATACAGGAAAAATCACTGGATTTGGCAATTAAATTTTTGAAAGAGAGTGATTCATTTAAATACAAATAAGTAAATCAAGTAAATGTTGAGTAGTAAGTTTGTTGGAAATAAAAAATAATGCTTTGCTATGTTAAATATAACCAATATGGGAATTTTGTTCTAAAAACGGTACAACAGGGGGGGGTGGGGGGGTGAAATTTTAATGTAATTAAGGTTGGTTGCCTATGTTTGAATCTTTTGGGGGGGGGGGGGGCCCCCGGTCCTTCATGATTGCATAGGGGCCCGAGAATGCCTGGTCGCCGGGGCGCCTTGACAACAGCCATAGTTCTTTTAAACCGTTGGAAATTTGAACATAATTACATTAGCAGTTTATACATACCATGTATCATTTAGACCCTGTTGAACAATAATTAAAAGTTTATAGGTTAGTTGCTGACTGGATGTAGACAGTGTTGTTCTTTTCCTAATAAGTTTAATACTCTAAATGGGTCTCTCTCTGTAATGGTCTCTTAAATTTAAAGTAAGTTAGAAAATTTTATCTACAAAAAAAAATTATAATTTGGCCGCTATACAGCAGAACACTTTTTATTATTGAAAATTGAACAGAGGGAAG
>NW_025785089.1:0-22984 GCF_021130785.1 Homalodisca vitripennis | reverse complement strand
ATTTTTTTCCCCTGTAACAAGTAGGCTTGATTGTTCAATTCAAAGAGACACAAAAACACATTACGGTTTTTAATCTAATGTATTTAGGATGCAGCCTAAAGATTTGTGGATGATGAAATATTAAAATGTGATCCATGGACGTCATTCTAAATTAAAAAACCCTCATATGTGATTATCGATTGTCACTTAATAAGATTAACCTTTTCCACTTTACTGAGATTTACAGTAACAAATTCCAACTGCAGTAAATAAATCCACCGGCTTTAATTTTGCATTTGATTTTACTAAAATAAATGAATTTTCTCAAGTTTAAAAGAAAGCAATCTATCAAGCTATTTATTAACTTTTCTGAAATTGTTACAATCTATTTTGTTTAAAAAATTTTATACTGATAATAAATACTATTTTTTAAAAATGCAATTTGTTTTATAAAGGTACTCGATATTTTAGAAGATCTCTGATTTTAAAATTTAAAAATTTATTACAAATCTCCAGAAATATTTAACTTACATTCCATAGGGATTTGGCTGAGCCGTATAATAAAAAAAATTTTGTATTGAAAATTATTGGAAATTAAATTTATTAAATGTACCTTAAAGTTATAGAATTTAGGAAAATTGTATTTTTGTTCTATTATACAATTCCTTGTGTAAATAATCTGAAATAATAACTAAATAAGATTTTATATGCATTTACTGCATATATTAAATATTATTTTTAAACTATGGCATAGTAATGGTAATTATTATCACAAAACCTATTTGTAATTTTGTATTGTAAATTTAGTTATTAGAAAAATGACAAATAAAATTCTCCAACCGAAACATCCGTAATGGTTTTGTTTCATAATAACAAATGGAGCACCGGGTGTACTTAAAAGACCCTCCCCCCATTACCCTTCATATGAAATAGTTATAATGAGAAAAATTTTAACTTCTCCTAGAAAATGGTATTTGGGGGGGGGGGTGAAATCGAAATTTTTAAAACAAGAAATTTCCCTAGAAATTACCTCATTTTTACTGGTTTTATAAAAAGGAAGAAAACTGACAAACAAACTAGAGGTCCCCCACCCCCTCTAGTTAGATACGACTCAAATTTGGTGGTCATTTAAATTTTGAAATTTATTTAAAGAAAATTCCCACAGTTTTTATTTAAAGTTTATTGTTAAGGCAGATAAAACATTTCCCATTCACTAGTTAATTGTTGATGAGAAATTAAGACCACAAAATCATTAAAATATGACTAATTAATTACAAAGATCAAACAAACATTAACAGCCATGAATTGGTTGCTGGAGAACCCCCATGGTTGGTTCATATGAAAATCCCCCAAAATTTAAACCACTCCCTACCTATTCATAAAAAAAAGGATTAATATAGGGGAGGGTGGTGAGACTCTTTAAGACACCTGGTATAATTAAAAACTATAAAAAAATCTCGTAATACGTAAGACCACACTTCTTGATAAACAACTTCGTTGGAAAATAATATTATTTTTAGTTCTCCATCCACTTATCTTGAAACATTACCAAAATAAAAATGAAAGTGAAACGATTTTATTTATAATATAAAACTGCCTACAATTCACAAGAGACATATAAGGCATGAGGACTGATACATCAATTGCAATATGATATAAAATTACTCCCATATTATCTATAATATATCGACATGACCGGGAACGGAACGGTGGAACGGCCATGTTTCCTTCTTCACTTTAGCTGTTTTTATTTCTCTGGGGGAAGCATTCTTTCAAATAGACAAACTACTGCCGTATTTAAACATACGTCACATGTGTTGTGAAACGATATTGGGGGAGTATTAAATTTATGTACATTTATTTTTACAGGGAAAAAATTTTTGTCCAAAATTTGTACGTTGCAATGAAAAAATTACTGTCGAAATCGTAAAAAGTACCCGGGGATGAATAAAACGTAAAAGTATTTTTGTTAGCGGGTTTAAATAGCCACTATTAGTTTTTTATAATATCATAGTAAAGTGTTAATAATTCTTCCTGAATCAATATTAAAAATATTTTATCTCAAACTCAGTAATTATTATTATTATTCCTTAAATGATCCAGAAAAACATTCACTGACTGGAGAATTTGGGGAAATTTTGTAAAACTGAAAATGAATATTACAAAGTTATTAGTTAATTTAAGACATAAGGGGAGGAAGCTAAGTCCACTTTTTTAGCCTTATTTATGTCCCGGGGTTTTCATAGGATCGACCTGTGGGGAGAATCCTAGCATACAGAATGCAAAGGGAAAGAGATTGGGGTTTGCTCGATGGTACGGTACCAGATCTTCAGTTCCGGTAATAATGCTTTCGGGTTACATACTGGATTTTATATGGTCTCCATCAAATGGGACGGCCAGCCCATTTTTTAGTATTCCATGCTCAACCTGGTCGGCTCAACAAGGCCTCCAACTTTGGTGGCTAGGGGTAGACCGGGTTGGGCTGGGGTCTGGACTAATCACCGGAAGGTGACTAAGGCCCCGAAAATCTCTGGTTTACCAGATCGTGTTGGAGTTTACCATACCATATTGTTAGTATAGCTTGACTGAAGATTTTGAGCTTTTCCAACTTCAAGTAAAGCCCCCTAATATTAGTCTGGTTCGTCGGATCGAGTTGGGATATGACATATAGGCAAGCTTTAAACCCAGACTAACTCGAAGTCCCGATGCCTTATACCGTGCGGGGCTATCGGCCTCCCCAGTCAAAATGCAATATATATATATATATATAATAAGGTTTCTATATATTATATTTTTAATATAATTTTATTTTATATATATATAATAAACAATAAAAGAAAAAGACCACATAAATCCTTTAATAATTTTTCGGGACTCGAACTACTGTTCGTTTTCAAAAAGGTTACTATAAAAAAAGTGTATATCGTATATATATAATATTTATATATATAGTTTATTGTACCTTCTTGCAAAATTTGTCAAATCTATTCAGGTCAGTTTCCGCTGTCGAGGATAGTGAGGGGGGACAGACACGAATTAACATGGCAAGTACAAAAAATGGAATTTTTCCTAGCCCCCACGAGTGATAGAGAATCTCTAGTGCTCAGCAATATAATAATACAATCATTGCTTGAATTCTTCTAATTGCTATAAAAGTCGGACAGAATAAGCAGAAACTTAAAAGGAGTATTGGCCAATGTGTTGATCAAAAGTGAAGAATTTTATAGAACATTAACTACAGACCTTTGATATTCATCATATTTGTATCTTTAAAAGGAAGGAATATTTCAAACGACTAAGAATATTTTTATTCTATTTGGAGATGGAAATTGGGGTTCTTATAAATTTAGATTTCTCCACAAGGTCTCAGAAATGCTTCGTATCTCAGAATACATTTTAAACGTAAATCCACACGTATTGTGAAATTTTGTAGAAACAGTGGTCTATAACTCATGTAAGTATTCTGTATGTTAAACGAAACAAGATCTTAATATTTAATTTCTGCCAATTTACGAGTAGATCAGACCGCTTGAGCCATTTTGATCGATCCCCGATCAGAATTACAGGTTGAGAAGCATTTTGGTGATTGTCACAGGATGGTTTTCATGTTTTTTTTTTCCGGAGCTGGCAGTAGTACAAATTTTAGTCTCACTGGAATAAAATAAAATAATTGGATTGATTAATGAAAAGGAAAAAAAACTATTTGATGTGCTTTTTCAGACCTATATTTTGGTGCATGAAACTTCCGCAAGCTTTTCAAAGACTTTCACAGAAATATAGAAAAATGGTACCAAGCGGATTATTGCTTGTACATTGCAAACATTGACACGTCATTGTATGGAAACATTTAAACAGATTGACCTTTATTAAGAATTTTGAATGTAATTCAACAACATGTGGATCCCAAAGTATACAAATTCTTTTTATGGTTGTAAATATATATATATTATATATATATATATATATAACACATTATATGTATGTATTTATATATTAGCCAATTAAATAAACCTCTTTGATGACATTAAAATTATAATAAATTAAAAAACCCCCTCGTAAGTACAAGTATATGGAAATTTTGTTTTTTCTGAAAATTTACGATGAAGTTACAGCTTAAAATATGTTTTATTATTACAAGAAGAAATAATGTTTAGTAACGGCTGAATAGTACTCCTATACCTTTTATACAGCGCGAAGGCAACGTCACGGCCTCATATACCTTAACACAGCTTCCTTGACGCCAGAGGGATGTAAAAGTTAGAGTCAGTGCTGTACAAGTTTTATATAAGACGTAGACAATAAGTGCATTTATGTCTGTACTCAAACCATTTAAGCGTAGGTATGCCAATAAATTCAGAAAAATGCTACCGATATAAAACAACGGTTTACTTCAAAGAATTTCCATTGAGTAAAATGTTAAAACATTAATACAAAAATTTTGTTCAACCAGTAATAGATCTGGAAAGTCTGTACATGCAAGATGTTTAAAGATAAATTTCAGCCAAAAGCAATGGTTTATAATAACACAATCAGAAAACTAGATACTATCAATCTGAAGAAAAAAAAACTTTGTGTTTTATGTTTTTTAACTCTTTTACTAAAAATTAATTTTGTAAAATTCTTAAAAAAAAAATAAAAAAATTAATTTTTCACAAAAAAGCCGCTTCGAAAAATCTTTTATCGGATTGCGAGGGAAAACTGAGTTTTTGCTTATACACATCTTCTGGCTTTTGGATAATTATTACGTCTGATAACGATGCAGTACACATAAAATTTGACGTATAGTTGTTACAATATTTGGTTAAAATTTAATTTTCTGTATTTTTTATTTTATTAAAGAGCTATGAATTAAATAAAAGATGTTAATGTAATTGAGAATGATATCTTTCCACTTCATCTAAAATTTGTTTTTTAGGCTTACGCAGCCGCTTTTTAATAAATAACATCTAAGAATTGTTCTGGTTCACAACCGCACTGAAAACGCCCGTAGAGGAGTAATTTTTAGTCACCTTATGTTAACCCGAAACTGCCGATAATACGCATTCGTCTGTATACAGAGTTGAAAAGGGGGCGGAGCTTCATCGTAATTGGCTGAAGCTTATCCAACCGACAGCCAATGTGACCAACAGTGATAAAATCAATATAGCTTCTTTTTCACAGGCTACCAGCTTTTCGACAATTTGATACTACGTTCATTTGTAGAAAATTGTTCTCTTTTCTTGATATTTTCTAAGCTTTCACTTATTATTGAAGAGCAGTCAGCAAGCTGCACTTCGGGTTTATGGGATTCATGTTACATATTTCATAAAAAAACTTAAGAATGGACAATTTGGATGTTCGTTAAATATTACTCGAATTCACTACTAATCTAAATGCATAAATTTCTTACATAAACTTATGAACTTATAAAATGTAAGTATGATTTATTTGAAAAACTAACACAAAATATTAAACTACATTGCTTTTGAAAGGCTGTGTGAGTGCCCATTTAAATGTGAACTTTCCCCGCTATCAGGGAAAGACAGGAAATCTATCTCCATCATACTTATTCCAACATAATGCTTTGTTGGAACCTAGAGTAATTACGCATATATCATACACTTAAACGTTATCACAGTACAGTGTTGTCTTGCAGTGGTGTTATTCGAGTATTTTAAAAGCCTTCTTATACGCTCTCATGTAGACTATGTGCTAATGTGTCTCAGTATGTCGAACTGAATTGAACAAAGGGTACTTCTTGATTTCCCTACTATTATGGGAATATTGACTACGGTTTTTATCGTTTAAAATCATTCTTTGGGATCGCTTTATAATATTTCAGTTTTTGTTTAAATAAATTTGTTATGAAAAGTTTATGGTAAAACTGCAAATATTTACCGAATATTTTAACTATATAAACATCCTCATCGTAAATATGTGTAGGCTGAGCAGAAACGTTATGCCATCTCCAATAAATAAACTTTACATTTGTTACTTAAAAGTTAAGTTAATGTTACACTATTCTGTAAAATGATAACGTTATTGAAACTACTACAATTTTAAAAATAAATAAATATGTAAACAGCTCTATTCAATGTCGAGATGTTCTGCGGACAGATAGGCAGACAGGCAATCATATAGAAAAGAAACTATTTACATCCTTCCAGCATACGAAAAGAACAATTGGACATACAGTATCAGCATCGCCCCATTCTTGTCTACGTGGAACGGAATTAAGTTTAATTGCTCAATTAAACTTATTACGAATCAAACTTTCTCGAGGTACGTTGCTACGTCATACGTTTCATACTTTTTTCATTGAGTAGTCTTTAAAAATTAAAGTTTCGGTGACTTTGAAGAGGATACAACGAAAGTTGCGCTGAAATAAATGTCCGTTACCGCCTTTTACAGTGAAATTCCACGCAAATAAATATTGTTCTTTTCACTATATGAATAAACAAAAATGTGTTAATATGTCACATGTAAACATATTTTTGAGTAAATTGAGTTTTCGTTTACAAATGTATTTACTCTGCTATTTCCTCATTGCCATCATAGTTACCCATAAGACAAATGTAAGAATATTCACAAACGTTCAGCCAAATCTCATGGGAGGGAGTTACATGCATCATAATCGAAGTAGGTGTTCATAATATATTAAACTGAAGCTTCATGCACAATTATTCAAGTCTATAAGTACAGTTTGTTTTAGAGAGAAGTACAGACAAGCAGACATACACAAGAAATTTAGAATTTTTCCCAACTCACGAGTAATAGCAATTAAACTATATTGCTCCATCTTAACACTGAAAAGTATCGGTGATTTCAAAAACCGGTGACTTTATTGCAAATATGCATCATTACCTGGTGAAATAAAATGAATTAAACTCAATAACTCATCAGCACCCTTGAGATAAGAATCCCAATACTCTCCTGCAGTTTTAAGTATATAATTATTTAAAATATATATCTAAGAAAAATATACAAAAGAATAAAAAAAAACAAAAAACAATGATATGCTGAAACTTTAGTTACTCTATGATACTAGTACTAATAACCATTCATGGAAAGAACTGTAATTGACAGCATTGAGTTTTTATCAAAATGAAAACATAGACGTAATTACATCTATTGTCTACTGTGGTTATTAATGGTTTCATTATATATATAGTTAGGAGTTATTATATTAATTCTATCACGCACCTGCAAGTGGTTACAACAATTTCTCTCCAGGTTTAACGTTTTGAATATATGGTATACAGTTTCGTTGTAGATTTCGAGTAAGGAGAAATTGGAAACATCCTGTAAAACGTTCTTTCAAAACGAAACTAAGTAAGGAAAAAAAACGTGAATTAGGTAGTCAATACTTTTTGAAAGAAAAATAGCCGAACTCAAGAAAAGTAATTTATTTAGTAGTATATTAGGAAAAATTAATGTTATAAAGTAACAATATAATTAAATTAGTAATCACATATACCCCAAGAAAGACTTGTTTAAAAAAACGCAGTATTTCTTTAAAACACATTTGTGTTCGCATATTACTCGCTTTAGTGTAGTTAGTATGGATATATATATTATATATATATAATATAATATATATATATATATATTATATTATATATATAATAATATATTTATATAATATTTTATTCGATTCAATTTTGTATTTGGCCGAATATCTGTCACATATGCGTTTAAATAACCAAACTAAAATATGATCGGAAGACCAAATACCTGTCAAACGACTTTTTATTTACATAAACTGTATAAATGGCAAATAGCCCTTATATTATTTTCAATAAACATTTGAATCACAAAAATGATTAATCACAAATTAAATAAGGAAGCTATTGCCATTACTTTTCATGTGTGATTCAATGTTTATATATATGGAAACAAAATTTACTCCAACCTAAGAACTGTATAACAAGTTGCATCTTTTGAAACAATGTTTATAATTTTTACTGAGTAAATTAAAGCACAGTTTTAAATATAATATGGTTATCTTTAAAGTATTTAATATATTGATCAGCTTATAAAAAGTATCATACCGAGTAATTTTTTTTTTAACATTTTTGTACAGTTTGAAATTGTAAAATGCCTATTTGATGTGTGTAAATTAATTTTGAGAAGAGGAAAAATGTACATTTATTTATAAACAATATTAATATTTTTGCTTTTATGGAAACAAAATATGAGAGCAGATTATATTGTAGCTTGAAAATGTAGGTCATCTCTAGATGAGATAAAAAACGTGTTCTTACCATTGAGGTACGCAGTTAATATTACAGTCTGAGCAGCATGTTTTTGATATTCATTCTTAATAGTGTATTCAGATTTTTTGATCATTATTTTTTAAACAGTAAACATAGTCTCTTTTTATATATTCTGATTCATTTACAAAACAGAAAAGGAAAAATGAGAGGCTGGCCACTGGTGTGGTTGGTTGGTGCAAAATTGAATTACATCGAAATACAAGTAAAATAACGCTTACTGGCTTGTTTCGGTCGTTGGCTTTCTCTTGATACTGTAGTCAGCGAATTTGTAAATTACAATGGAGAAGGTAATTTAAGGGACTGTGGCGGTCGTGTGTGAATAGTTGCCCATGCACACAGTTGCATCACATGTAGATATAACGTTGTTTGAAGTCTACTTTCGTTATTTTTACCACAGAGTAAAACGATAGTTGTAGTAACAATCGTAATAATGTTATACAGTGTGGTGTCTTAAACGTTCCCGCCCCCTTGTTACTTTCTTATGAATAGAAATTAAGTGATCAACTATGGGGTATGTTTATATGACCAACTAAGGCGTTTTTTATGTACGAACATTTTTGACACCTTCCTCAAAAATGGTGGATAAATCAAAATTATAAAAATTAGGAACCCCTAGCAAGTGACATTTTCATTTTCAAGATTTTATAAAAGGAAGGATGAATGGCAAAAACTAGCGGTATCTAATGTTACTTTATAAAATTTAGTAGCTAATTAAATTTATAATTATTTTATAAAACTTCATAATTTGTGAATAATTTTGTTATGAAAAATGGTAAAAAAATCTCAAATCAATTTCTCTTATGTTTTTTTTAATGGATACCATGAAATTCTTGACAAAAAATAAAGCTGTGATTCAAACCGCATTCTCACATTTTTGTAAGATTTAAGTTGTGATGAACTGGACGCCTTCGATCCTTGTTTATCGAGATTTGCGGGCTTTGTGTTATAATCCTTTGCTTTTGGAGAAAATCCCCAAAAAGTAAAAAATCGAAAGGTGAAAAGGTCAGGTGCTGCGGCCACTCTACAATAACACCACGTTCGAACCTATATGTCCGGAAAAATTTTTGATTTAAGAATGTTTGGAACAAGGGACATTGTTATGTAGTACAGCACGGTCCTGTTGAAATGAAAGCTCGTAAGCACCTTGTACGAACTCGTTTATTGATGGAACCAATGCTGTTTATTGCATGTCTAAATATATAACACCACTCAAGTTGGCATCAATAAGGAATTAACCCAACAACTGAATTTTCCCCCAAAATGTCTTCTTAATTTCTCATACATTTAATTTTTATTAGCTGTTGGGCGTATGGGTGGCTTATGGGCAACTATCCAGTGGGGGGATGTAAACAGTTGCCCAATAGCGGAATTTGTGGCCGATTGACTGTTCAAAGCAAAAGAAATGATGCTTCATCACAAAAACATATCTGTGATATTAAATTCTTATTCTCTTCAATCTTTTGCAACACTTCCAAAGTAAACTGGAGTCTACAGTCAAGATTCGTCTTTCAGTTAATTGCTGATTCAGCTGTACTATGTTTATGGGTGGAACATGTGACGCTTTTAAAAATCATGTACATTATATTTCTGAAATTCCAACATTAAGTACAGTGGAACGCAGTATTCATGTGGGTTTGTGGCATAATTTGCTAAAACTTGAATTTTAACGTCTTCTGTCGCAATGGGCAGGATACGCTGATTGTCGAGCATCTTTTGACACTAGAGGCCACGAACAATAAGTTTAAAATGAATTAAGATTACTTTCAGAATCAGGGAGAAAGTACCATTTGTTTGTATATTCTTAATCTTTCATTAAGAATGTTTAAATAAATCTAAATAAATGTAACATGAGATATATTACAGGGGAAAACCATTACTGTATCAAGATTTTTGAAAAATAAGAATCAGTATATCAGTAGTCTTCCTTCGATTTATGTATTGAAATAAAATCGGAAATGACTTTTGATACTTAATTCGAAAAAAAACAAACATATTGAGTTACAGTATAGATTATTTTGCATATAACACAAGCAATACATGAGTAGGCTATTATTTTTAAAGAAATATAAAAAGATCAGTTCATGACAAGATTAAACACACAACTTCGACTATCGTTTGGTAGGTACATCCTGCTGCAGCGTTCTCCTCAAGGTCGAAAAGATTCTTCTTTACTTCTAATACATGTTTGTAAAAACCTCTACCATTGGCAAAATAAATGGTGTACTTCTCAGTATGTAAATACGCTAGCTAACCAACTTCAAACATTTGAGGAACAAAATTCGCGAGTTCATCTATAATTTAGCCGTCAACATAATCTACAGTTTGTCATATATTCTGAGTATTCTGATTGACTTGTTCATAGATAGCGTTTTTACAGGGTGTCAGTCAGCTAGGTCCGCGAGTAGGTTGAAAAGGTAGGCGGCGGTTGAAGGTCGGTAAGGCTATTCCGCGAGTAGGTTTGACAATGCTAGGCGGCGTTTAGTTCGCGGCAAGGCTACTCCGCGACTAGGTTTTGACAAAGAGCTAGCTAGCGGCGTTTAAGGTTCGGCAAGGCTACTCCGCGACTAGGTTTGACAAGGCTAGGCGGCGTTTAGGGTTCGGCAAGGCTACTCCGCGACTAGGTTTTGACAAGGCTAGGACGGCGTTTAGTTTGGCAGGCTACTCGGCAAGGTACTCCGCGACTAGGTTTGACAAGGGCTAGGCGCGTTCGTTGAGTTCGGCAAAGGGCTACTGGTGCGACTAGGTTTGACAAGGCTAGGCGGCGTTTAGTTCGGCAAGGGCTACTGTGCGGACTAGGTTTTGACAAGGCTAGGCGGCGTTTAGTTTCGGCAAGGGCTACTCCGCGACTAGGTTTGACAAGGCTAGGCGGCGTTTAGTTCGGCCAAGGCTACTCCGCGACTAGGTTTGACAAGGCTAGGCGGCGTTTAGTTCGGCAAGGCTACTGTGCGACTAGATTTGGACAAGGCTTGGCGGCGTTTTAGTTTCGGCAAGGGCTACTCCGCGACTAAGGTTTGACAAGACTAGGCGGCGTTTAGTTTGGCATGGGTACTGGTGCCGCGACTAGGTTTGACAAGGCTAGCTGCGGCGGTTTTAGTTTGGGCAAGGCTACTGTGCGACTAGGTTTTGGACAAGGCTAGGCGGCGTGCGTTTAGTTCGGCAAGGCGACTGTTGTGCGACTACAAGGTTAACGTTAAGTGACGTTTGAGGTTTTCAGGTTAGAGTTTCACAGATAACGGAAGTAACTTTATGCTTATTGGGACGGTCATAAGATTCATACCCAGTTTTTTTAAATGTTTTTTTAGTTTACCCAGTAAACTATCTTTTTGTTTATTTATGAAGAGGTGTTACTACTCCGTACAAAATTCACCTGGCCAATACATTTAGATATCTGAGCTTTTGGTAAGTGTTGAAAAAAATACTAATAAAGCAGTAGTGGGGGGAAATACAATAATTATTCGGTGTTTACCGTCAATGTTTACCAGTAATTTTCTATCGTCTAAGAGCGACAAAAGTAAGGGATTTCAATGGAAAGATTGATAAATATATTTGTAGGTTTGTTAGTTATACTTAATCTCTTAAAGTATGAGTCAATAAAACTCGGGAAGACGAATTCGCTAATTGTTGGAAAGGAACGTTGACTAAACTGACCAACGGTAAAAACCCTTTGGGTTTAAATAGAAAAAGCCATCTGTTAGGATGGAGATCTCCATATATCTGTATATATATAGATGAATGGAAATAATGTGTTGTTAAGCGCTTATATCGAGAACGACAGAACCAAATTTTTAATTCTTTTTTTAAAATATTCGTTTAAATCCGAAGGATGGCTTATAGAAGAGAACGATAAGAAAAGTTACCCTTCTAGTATTTTGTATTAGTATTTGATAGTTTAATACATTTACATTCCAACTGACCAATAATACAAGCTATTGACCATTTTCAGATGAAGTTATAAAAAACAGGCTGAAAAACATTTGTTTATCAATTACAATTTTATTAAACAGTAAGTGCACAGGTGTTTGAGGCAGTAGTTTTAATACATTATAACCAAAGACAAAATTATATCTAAATTTATTTCTGGACTGCGCCAAAGTGACGAATCGTAAATAACCTATTCGGTGCATTGGAAATTCTAATCTAAACAGTAAAGTGTAATTAAAATAAAATAAATAAAATATATACGAAGAATGAAATTATTCTTTTAAAAGTTAGTTGTTGATTCATCATTATTGTGAGTATGATTGAGCATCTTTAGGTGTTAAAACTACATACACAATTTGAAGGGTATAAGGTTTTCTGGTTCCCAAGACTTTCGATATTATATGGCTTACATTGATTAATGGCTTTTGCGTTTACAAACAAAGCAAAAGCCCGAGGGATAATTTTACTTATCAGGAGTTTTTTTTTTCTAATATACAGCTCCCTACTTTAGGGTTAAACAGTGCTCGATCACCTCCAAGTAAACATGGTAAACAAATTTGTATGCAAGAGCTACAATAAGAACATAAAATTGTTCATAACCAAGAAAAAAATAACGGAAAATTATGATATAGATCAAAAAGTAATATAAGAATCTTAATTTAAATATACTCGAGGGTGGGTCGTTACATAGTTGTTGCATTTTCCGATGTGTTGTCTGAAAAAAATAATACTGCTTTTCTAATTTTTATCGTGATAAACTATAATTTAAATTTAAATTATTTTACAAAATGGAGGGGGTATTTTATATATATTTTTTTACAAATTAAACCAATTGTTACAACGTAGTTAGTTTTAATTTTCAAATTACTTAAGTTATGGATTATTCCAGTTAGTTCTGAGGTTCGATGACTAGGGCTGCGCCCACGTAAATTTTAATTGCTTATTGTTCAAATATTTACTACCTGAGCCTCTCATCATTCCCACAGATGACAGTTCGAAGGCGGCAGTGCTATATTTTCCATGCCTCGAATTTATATGGCATTGAATGAATTATCTCTTCCTTGCAGTAATTAATATAATCAAGGGTTGATTACTGGCCGCATGGCGCACTTTAACAAGTTTCTCTTTGAGTTCTTAAATGAATACTGTGAATATTACAAAGGTAATGGCTTAGATCTATGTCACTTTGTAATTAAGTAATAAAAATGTAGGTCTGAAAAGTCAATGTGAAGCGACTGGTAGGAATGATGGTGCGTCAATTCAAACTGTCACGTCAACATTCTTTTTCATATTTTTCACTTACAATTAACATTAGTTCTGTGACGTGAAATAGTTTACAATTGTAGGAACTTATTCTATAAGAAGTTTTAACAAGTTTGATGAGATCAATGTGCATAAAATACTATAAATCATGCCTAAACAGTTGGGAATGTAGTCTGGATTTTCCCAAAAAAATTCCAATAAAGAAACATTAAGAAAACACAATTATATTTGTTGATTTAAATTGCACAAATAGCTAACGAAACGAGGGGGATGAAACATTCCGTCATGTGCGATATACCTTCATCCTAGACCTGCTTGTTTGTTTTACTGAAACACGGTTTTAAACAACAGTGCATGTAGAATGTTTCAAAATTTAGAATTATCAATATTGGACCCAAATTAAATTTTTTTTTGGTGGGTTGCATAATGTCGTAATGTGCACACCTCTTAGCAAAATAAGAGTAGGGGGTGGAGGTAGCAGTGTTTGTGTGAAATCATTGTTTCGTTTACTCCTACACTCTTGACAGACCAATAGACATAGGACTTTGAAAATTTAAACGAGTATAACATTCACACAAACAATACTTCAATGCACGTTATTGGAATTATAAAAAACCCCCAAACGGAAATGCAGAGCTATTCTTTTTCAAAATTATACTGTGGATGACGTTACAAAAAAGGTCAGGAAAGTTTGATTGTAAATAGGGAATATTATATATCGAACGTCTTAGAATGTTGATGCCTCCATGACCAAATAATTCGCTTGCCTTGTTGGGGTTGTTGTGATCTTGTCTGGTCAATGGGACAACACCAACATGGATGTGACCGCCATTTCTCAGCGGACAGCAATTGACAAACGTCATTACGAATCTGACCTGAGACTGCCAAGTTTCTTGTGACTAAACTCATTGCGATCTCAGGACCACTATCGCCAACAGTCCGTTTGACTTAGGTTTGGGACCAAGGCTAGGCGGCCGTTGAGGTTCGTGGGTCGGCACGCGGCTGGTCCACGGACTTTACCGTTTGACAAGGCTTGGCGGCCGTTGAGGTTTTTTCCCGGGCAACGGCTTGGTCCACCGATACTTCGTTTACAAGGCTAGGCGGCGGTTGAGGGTTCGGCCAAGGCTGCGTTCCACGACTACGTTTCGACAAGGGCTAGGCCGGCCCCCGTTGAGGTTTCGGCTAAGCGCTTAGTCCGCGACTTACGTTTGACAAGGCTAGGCGGCGTTTACGGTTGAGGTTCGGCTAAGGCTGGTCCTACGGACTACGTTTGGACAAGGCTAGGCCGGAAGTTGAGGTTCGGCCAAGGCTGGTCCACGGGACTACGTTTGGACAATGGCTTAGGGCGGCGTTGAGGTTCCGGCAAGGGCTAGGTAGTCCGCGACTACGTTTGACAAAGGCTAGGCTGGCGTTGAGGGTTCGGGCAAGGCTGGTCCACGACTACGTTTGACAAGGCTAGGCGGGCCAGGGCGTTGAGGGTTCGGCCATGCTGGGTCCACGGACTACCGTTTGACCAAGGCTTAGGCGGTCCCAGTGTTTGAGGTTCGGCGCAAGGCTGTTCCACGACTACGGCTTTGACAAAGGGGTTAGGCCGGCGTTGAGGTTCGGCAAGGCTGGGTCACCACGACTACGTTTGACAGAGGCTAGGCGGAGTTGAGGTTCGGGTTCAGACTAGTCACCGTGGGACTAGGGTTTGACAAGGGTAGGTGGTGTTGAGGTTAGGCCAGGCTAGTCCGTGACTACGTTTGACCAAGGGCTTTTTTTTTTACGTTTGACAAGGCTAGGCTGGTCCGCGGACTAGGGTTCGGAGAGGACTAGACCGTGTCGGGGTTTTTTTGCAAGGCTAACACCTGACTAGATTTGAGAGGGCTAGGCTGTGTCGAGTTTCGGAATGGACTAGCTTCTGACTAAGGGGGTTTGAGAATATTAGACCATGACAGGATTTGAGGAGGATTACACCGCGACTAGATTTTGAGATGGACTAGACGGCAACTAGTTTGATAAGATTAGGTAGCGTCTGGATTTGGGCAAGACCCCTAGAATAGACAGAATCCGGGATTGTGAGGAATATTAAAAATAACCCTTTGTTCAATGAGTTTACAATTTGAGGGGCCATTTAAATTGTATATCCTTATCAAAGTGAGCCCAATGTATTAGTAGAAACAAATTGGGCATCACAATTAAATGTGCTGGCGTTATTATAGGTGGTAGAACTGCCAGGTGAAGTAACGTAATTGAAGCAATCAGCACCATTAGCGTATTATTTCTTCAAGTGGGCTTGACTGCGCATAATGAAACCTGTCCAGACTCTCGTCTCTCCAAAGTTAATTGTGCAAATGGTACAATCAATTTGTCCTGTGAAGTTATCCATCATTTAATGGAAACAATCTGAATATTATATGAATTTTGATTCCAGTTTGTTTCATAGTAAATAAAGCTTTATTTTATTTTGACTCTTAATAGGTTTTTTTAATTTTTTATTGACAGGCCTTATGTAAAAAATTAGTTTACACAAACTGACATCAAAAGATATTGGAAATCAAGGACAAAACATTATTTATATTTGCTTTTTAGCCAATAACGGTATAAAATTCTTGTATTTTATTTTAAATATCTTGATTCATCCTATTCAAATTTTGTTAAAATATCCAAAATTTCGATGACACAAAAAAGTCACCAATATTTATCTATTTAGTAGTTAATGAAAAGTCTTTTATGCGAGGGAGGGAAAAGAAAAATGTTGATTTCTGTCTGGTCTGTCCGCACGATTGCTCTAGAAAATAATGACTATGGTCTTTCGATAATGTACTTGCATTAAAACTGCTTTACGATAGTATACAACAATTGAGTTTAGATGATTGTTGAATGTGAACGCTCAAGGATTTTCTAAGTGTTAGTGAAACGTTTGGTTTATGATATAAATCGTCGATGTTGAGGAGAAAATTCATAGAAATAAATAAATTTTGGGTACTCAAACTAATATTATACATCATACGAAATTTTAATATTTGTTCAATTGACTTATTGTAGCTCATTGACTAGTTTTTGACCATACAACCTCACCATAGGACTGTTACTGACAAGTACTGTTGGGTAGCACTTACTTCTGCCTTGTATGTAAAATTATATTCAGAACACACTGCAAAGTTCTAAGCATTATACTAATTAAAATATGCTAGTTATATTAAGTTAAAGGGAAACGTTATTAACTAAATTAAACATTTTCGTTTTAAATCAAAGGCACAAAAAGCCCTTCTGATACCAAAACATTGAGCTTGGTGAAACACGATAAATATTGTATTTCTAATTGGACCAAAACCTAAATGCTGTAGGGTAAATGCATTAAAATTACACAACCTTGGATACGTTTCATCAGTCGATCTTATTGCATAATAATTATTAATAAGATTTACACAAAATTACTTCTCGGTATATTTATAAAAATTTGTAGCTGCCTTTAAAAAATGTGTGTCAATATTGGCTTGGAGAAACTTTACTAAGATATTGTACATGTTTGCAACTTCTACTGACATATTGTCTATTTGTGGGAGAACGTGATGGTTCTTATTGAGGCATTAATTTACTCAAGGCTAAGAAGGCTTTGGCTAATTCTATACCGTTTATACTGAAATATTTCTTGCCATCCATGAGCGTAAAATAGTAGCACTTTGTTGGAAAAATACAGATTGGCAATATATTCTTGTTACTCTTTGTTCAATTTTTCAAAAGGCCTCTTGAGGGAATTTGTTACAAGTAGAAATACAGGATTCCATATTACTCCTATATGAATTTTTCCTTATTGCCTCCGTTACAGGGTAGGAACTCACTCTCAGATCACTATATACTTGAATCAATGGTACGTTCTTTAACATATGTAATGTAAGTTATCGTCATTAGTAAGAAAAACTGTGTTTGCTCCATGATCATGTTTCAAAATCTCTATCACACTAGCGTTTTATGGGAACACTGATGTTTTAGGACTAGGAAACTTTCCCACAGTCTCTCTTGAAGTAACTTTTAGTGATCTGGGAAAAATTTCAAAAATTTCCCCGCAAATTTAATTATTAAAAGTTTCATCAAGACTGTTTTTTATAAATTGCTTCATATTGGAAGTAGTTCCAAAATCAAATACGAAAAGTGATGTTTCATTGCCAATTCAGAGGCCGGCTGTTTAATAATTGTAAGAAACCCGCATCTCCGCTGATTACTTTGGGTTTTCGGCTTCTCCGTATAGTTTTATATGTAAAATTTCCCAAAGTGATCTTCATGGGTTAAATACTTAAGTCCAAACCCATTAAAAGGAGACAAATATGGGACTGTCCTCCTTCGCTATGAAAACCCAGTTTCATTTTTAAATTGGCTTCAGTAGTTTCGAAAGAATTGATCGACATACCTTAAAAAGATCGTAGGGAAATAGGTTCGCATTGAAATAACCTCCTTTTTGAAGTCGTTTATTATGTACGCAATATAGTTTTTTATATTATTAATCTAAAAGTGCTTTTTAATCCTAATTAAAATTTTTTCAAGAGTTACTAGGTTTTTTTAAAATTTTTATTCAGTGCCATAATTTCCCTTACGAAGGCAAGCTAAAATTCATTACACAAAACACTTTATAATAATGATATATAAAATTATTATTTCTTCAATAGTTATTTTATTATATTTTTCAAAACTGTTTATATCTGGTAAGGTTTTTTTTAAGTTAGTTGGCTTCCCAAAAGGCCAAACAGGGATGGTCTCTTGTGATTTAAATTGTATTTACTTTAAAAAAAATATAAAATTTGTGTTAGTACAAATTTGCTGTGATAATTAAAAGGGTGCCTTTAAGTATGGAGAGGGACCCTTTAATGTTAATGTTTGACTTCCACTTCCGGTTTCAGATGTGATATCCTGCTGTAAGATATCTTATTTAAAACATTTATTGTTGTTGAAAAACAGATACAATAGTCGAGTCCATCACAACAGTAAGCATTGTGAATGCAAAACAATATTTTCTATATACAAATCTATTATATAGTGTATCATACTACAAGAATCACTCACTTACAAAGAAACAAACCCTCCAATTCTTAAAACACTTAAAAAAAATTAACTGTATCTATATCTATGTATGAAGCAATTCATTCAATCATAGTTAATTCATCACACCTGTACTGTAATTAAATTGTATATAATGATTAACTGTACAGAATAATTTTTACGAATTTTTTTATTGTGAGTTCTTATTTTATCATGTCTAAAACCCAGAAAGCCAGAATGGTTTGATGTACACACTTTTTAACTTTTTCCTTTCGTATTGACCTCTACAACCAATAAAGTTCGCCATTAGATGAAGAAAAAAAATTAGATGTCTTGTAGGATCGTTCTGTCAAGTTACAATTTAACAGGGACAAGATGGACAGACAGCGACTCGATTTTATTAAAAAGGACCAGTTGCCCCTTAATGAATCAATATAAAACAATAAACCACGCTACAGGCTACACAATAAAAACTTTCAGTTAAGTCGTGTTTGATGAAAACATTTTAAACAAGTATTTTTTCTAATTTAAATGTATATATTACAATAATTAAAACCTTTTTTAACAACTCTTTGATATTTTTTTATTTTGTTACCAATGTACATTTCAAATTCTAGGATTTCATCTTCAGTTTTCCCCCAAAACTAAAAGATTAAAACGTGTTAAAAATGTTTATTATTGCATATATATTTATTAGCCCCTTTTTTCGAGCTACATCTCTAATTTAAAATTTTCGTAATTATACTTGCACCTTGATGAGAAAGGGTCTTCATATTTCATGAGCGGTTACTCTACCCAAGTGACACTACTTGTGAAATCACTGTCACAAAGTAACATTCCAACGCTGTAGATTTGTATTACGTTGCCTAGATCCTCCAACTCTTGATCGCTGAGTCGCATGCATTGGAACAGTACGTTTGCATTTCCAACGTCTTTTATTTTTGTGTGGAAAATTTTATCTTTTGGGGGCCCGCACTAGTTTTTTGGGGCATAGATGCACTCGCTATTTAAAAATAGGATACTATTGTGTTGATGATACTGTTATAATGTATGAACAAACATTAAAACCCCAAAAATTTTTATTTTCGATGTGATTGCGTTTTAAAGGGAGGGGGTGTACAAAAAATTGTTAAAAATTTTGTGTTTGGGGTTTAGGGCGTGAAAATTCTAAAAGTGCGTAGTAAAGTTCAGCGTTCAACTAAAAAAAAAAATAATTTAGGCAAAGGGGTTTAAAAAAATCTATTATTTAAAAAATTTTAAAACAGACACAATTCTTAAAATCTAATTGGTTGTCTGTGTGTCTGTACTAATACATAAAAACTTGAAAAAACCCGGGGTACTGAAAAATTTTTTATGGATATTCTTGGTCCTTGGGAACCCACAGACCTATTGCTTTTCGAAAAACCCCCCTTTTGGGGGTGACTATGGACTTGGAATCCCCCTTTTTGGGGGAAGCAGAAGTTAAGGGGTTTTTTTTTACCTTAAAAACCAAGAATAATGTGTAATAAATTATACCTTTTAAAAAGGTAAAAGTAACGTTTGTTGCTATTAATCTATAAAAACAATTTTTCACTGACGATGTCGTGTTACTTTGCAGAAGGATTTCTTTGTTTGGGCTTGTTTTGATTGGATTTTTTAAAATCTAAGAAAAAAACCCTTTTTCTCTTTTAAAACCCCTGAACGGGAAAAACAAAGGGGATTGACTTTAGTCCCTTTAGATTTAAACGTTCCCCCCTCGAAATGGCCTAAAAAAAGTTCAGTTGTTCTGAAATGTTGGAGTATTCATTAAGATATCAGGGAAAAAATTTGGGGAAAAATAGGGAAAAATTTCAGTGTTTTTTATAAAAAGCGTTTCTTTTCGGATTAAAAAACTGGGGTTTTAAATTAAAAAGGAAAAGGATCAGAGTTTTAATATCTTTTGGGGTTTTTTCCATTATTCGGGTTGGGTTTTTAACCCCCTTTAAAAAAAAATTTGATCATGGTTTCCCTTTTTTTTGGGAAATTAAATTATTGTAAAAGCCGGGGGAACAAGCTAGTGTTCAAAAACCCCTTTAAAATTTATATCCCCCCCAAAAGAAGCATACCCAGTCTTACATAAATGGGATTAGTCAAGTATTTCCCAAAATTTTTAAAATTATTGAACATTCCCCTTGCACCCCTTTTTTGAGCTTTTTCTCTCTAAGTACTATGTAAAATATTTTTATAACAACTGTTCTCTCTTCACCTTTTTTCATCTAAATGGACCTTTTTCCCTTTTAGACATTTTTTCCGACATGACTTTCCCAAATGCTTCTTTCCCCTTTTGGTTTTTTTTTTTAAACATAAGAATTAGGTTTTTTTTTAGTAGCATATTTTTACCCTTTTTTGATTACTTTTTTTAAAGGTTGACCTGCACTGTTGCCCCCGGGGAAACTCTTACATTTTTTAAAATATAAGAAATTTTATATTTTTTACTGATCTGTCTTTTTAAAGGGCCCTTAACATTGTGGAATAAGATGGATTTCAAAAAAGGGGGTTAAAGTTTATGTTTTAAATTGTGTTTTTTTTTTATTTTTTTACCCGTTTTTAAGGTAAATTCTTAATCTGCTCTGTGTAGTTAAAAAAAATTTTTAAAGGGTAAAAAGTTACATTTTCGTTTAGGTCTAATTTGTATTTTCCCCGGGGCCTCTTACAACACGATGTTTATGTTTTTGATTTGTGGTTAAAATTTGGGATAGTACAGTATATGTAAGGCCTACCTCATCAAATCATTGGGGAAAATTTTTAACAGTATTGGCAAGGGGTAACATGATTTTGGCTCTTTCCCCAAAACTACCCAAAATCGCCTTTGGGCCACGTTTTTGCAAAGTAAATCATAGGTAAAAATTATAACGGCAAATCCCAAAAAAAACTTATAAGTATTAAGATTCCGGCGTCGTTCCCCCGTTGTAATTGGCAGTGGGGTAGGCCTTTTTCCCCCCCCCCCCCTGGTCCCCCCGGGACCCTTAATGGCTAAGGTCACGAATTACTGTTGTAATCAGGCATCCCCCAAAGGAACCTAAAAAATTTAAATTTCTGTTTTGACTTTACTTTTTCTTTGGGTGTCTTAGACCTTGGGTTTTAAATCTTTTCTATTTCGGGGGTAAAAAAAATGGACCTGAGGAAAAAGGAAAAATTTAAAAGTAATTTGAATGAAATTGTAAAAAAAAGGTTTAGTCCCAAAATATTGTAGTCTTTTTAAAAGTATTATTATGAGGGTTTTTTTTCATTGGGTCAAGAAACTTAAAAAAATTTTTTAAATTAATAAAACAAACCTTACCAAATTGAAATTTGCGAGGGGTTCCCCCCTTTCAAACAATCGTTTTTTCCCCCGAATGTTTCATTTTTTCACCACTTTGTTTTTTTTTTTTTTTTCCCTAATGTGATATCATTGAAATAATGTTTTCAGCTGGGGGGGTTAAAAAACCCCAAATTTAAAAATTTTCCCTTGGAAAACACCTTAAAAATTTTCTTAAGTTTACCTTTGCAAATTTTGAAGTTTCCCGATACCTCACTTTTACATTGCTTGTACTACGATTATAAATATATTTTAACCCCTTTTTAATTTTTTCAAAAAATTTTTTTAAAATTAAAAAATTTTAAATTTGAGTTTTTCAGATTGCTTATCAATATTGGAATTTCCCCCGAATTTTGAGATAAAAAAGAACCTCGTCTTCCTCTCCGGTAAATTTAAGGGGCGAAAACCATTTTACCCCTTTTAAAAATTTTTTAAAATTTAAATGTTTTTCAGTTGTTACATTTGAAAAAAAACTATGTTTAAAAATATTAAAAAATTTAATCCTTTATTTCGTTGGGGGTTTTTTATGTGGTATATTTAAAAACTATTCTTAAAATTTTAAGTGGATTTAATTTAATTGCAGGAATAGACAAATATGGGAAAATACAATTTAAAAACCCCCTTGTCTAAGAAAATAGTGTTTATGAAAAAAATTAGTGTGACATTTGGTTGTTAAAAAACCCCAAGGTAACAATGATTAAATTTATCAAAAAAAGGAATGTGTTTTTAGTGGTTTTTTTGGGGTCTCGTAGCATTATAAAACCCAAAAAATTATTTTTAAGGGAAAAATAAGAGAAGTAAAAAGAAAACATTTGCAAATTTTACAAAAATTTTGTTTATGTTTCTAAAAATTTTCTTTGCTTCTTTTCTGCTTATTGACCTTTTTGTCGCTCCCCCCACGCAAAAAAAACTATAAATGCGCTTTCCTTTATTTTTGAGGAAAAAATTTTATTTAAAAGTTGAACCTACAACAAAAAAAATGTTTTTGATGATGTATTTTAAAAAATTAAAAATTTTTTATTATGGGCTGAAAATTCCCCCGGGGATTTATTTTTTAAATCTTTAAATTTTTAAAAGGTTAAAAAAAAAAGCTAATGTAAACCTTTCCTACGGAAACTAAAAAAAATTTAAAGATTTGGGTTTTGATTATCGTAAAAATAATCATTTTTAAAAAAATTTGCGTTAAATTTCCTGTTACTAACTCAATGGGAACAAGTTTAAACTGAAATCA
>NW_025785088.1:0-15702 GCF_021130785.1 Homalodisca vitripennis | reverse complement strand
CCGGGGATTTAAGAACCAACCTAGCAACACCTTATCCAATAAAAATTTTTGAGTGTTACCTAGTAGGTGCAAGTGTTCAACACTTCATTTTAAATTTTTTAAAATTTAAATTTGAAGGTTTGTGGAAAGAAGAAAAGTGCTATAAAATTTGGGGGTTTTTTTTACATCGGGTAAAAAAAGCCCTGTGGGGGATCGTTTCACCCAATGTAAATGTTGTTGTTGAGACACCAAGAAGTACATCTGTTTCGGCTCAGACAAAAAAAGCTTCCCATCAGGTGTACTTTAGTACACGCAGTTTTAAATAATTAAAGGTTAACTTCAGATAAAGAGATTGAATTTAAAAAATTTTAAAACAATTAAAATCATTGAAATAATTCGGTCAAATTGTAATTTTGAATTTTGGAACAAACTGATTTCGATTCCCGGGGGGCCCCCCCCGAGTCTGTTTTAAAACGGGTTTGATTTTATTGAGGAAGAATGTTTATAAAAAGGATATTGTCCCTTGTTCCACCCCCCTAGGTAACGTAATCTGTTCCCTTGTGTAGCAGAGTTGCGGAATCGCAATCCTCATATTATCAGAAAATCAAGTTTAATTTTTTATATACTTTGAGGTTTAAGTTCGTTCATTAAATTTTGCAAAAAGGGCATCCAGAAGAAGGAGTAAAAAGGGTCGAACGTCGAACCGCCGTGAATTTGATTATATCAATGAAATGACATCATTTCCTTTTCACTAAAATGTTTCTTGTAGTGGTTTTGGGGGCCCTATCTACGACGAAGGCTAAAAAAAGTCGAAACAACAAAAAACCACCTCCATCGAAAGAGGAATGGTTGAATTTTTTTGACGCAGGCTAATCAATTTAGAAATCAAGCACGCCGGAACGGATTCGGACCACACGAAGTAAGTGGCGACTTATCGGGAGGGTGATGTTTTGGTTTTGAACAATTAATTAAAACATTGGGAAAAGGGGGTTTACCTTTCCCCCCAAAAATAAAACCTTTGGGCTCTTTCCCCTCAATTAGGAATTAAAGAGGGGGGGTTTTAAACCGCAACCAACCCAGTAAAACCCTTTTGGTATGGGAACCCAAACCCCGGGGGCCGTAACTTCAACACGAAATGTGTAACCAAACGGCAACTTTTTAAAATGGCAAAATCTTAAGCATTGGGGCCCTCCAATCACGGTTTTGCTAAAAACCCCCCCCGAAAAACCTTTACCCTTTTGGGTTAATATTTAGGTGAAATGTTAACATTCATTTATATTTAAAAATTTCCCTAAATTTTTTAATTTGTAAAAAAAACAAAAGGTATAAATTGGGGTTTTTTCGGTGCCCCCCCAGTGGCGATTTTTCAAAAATTAAAAATGGTGTGCCTTAGCAACACCAAGAAGTACTCTGTTTTCGTTTGAGTAAAAAGCCCGCCTACGGAACTTTAGAAAAAAATTTATTAAAAAAAAGGAAAAATTCAGGGAAGAGTTAAAGTTAAAATTTTAAAAAAGGTTTTAAAAAAAGAAACTTAATTTAAATTTTTAAATTTTTTAATTTTTTTTAAAAAACTGATTCTGATTAGGGGGAAAACCGATTGTAAAAGGTTTTTGATATTATTGGGAGGTGAAAAAAAAATTTTTTTGTTCTCCATTTATAATTAAAACCCGTTAAATTTTTTCCGGTTTGAACTGAACCCCTCATTTTCAAAAATCAATTTAAATTTATATTTCTTTGATTTAAAATTCAGTTCAAAATTTTAAAAGGGGAACTCCAAAAAAAGGAATTAAAAGCGGTAAAAAGTGTACCCCCTAAATTGGTTACCCAAAGCTTATTTTTTTCCCTAATGTTTTCTTGTGGGTTTTCGGCCAACACACTAAGGATAAAAAAATCGCAAAGGCCCCCATTACCCCCTTAAAGGAATTTGTTTTTTTCCCACTCAAAATTTAGAAATGAAGAGGGAAAAACATTGGCACCCAAAAGTAACCCCCAAAATTTATGGAAGGTTTGGTTTTGGTTTTGAATTTTTAAATTTGAAAAAAAATTGAAAGGGGTTTTCCCCTTTTTAAACCTTAAAAAATGTTGAAAACCCTCAAAAAACATTTACCCCACCAAAAACGGGGGGCAGTTTTTAATCGCCTTAACAAAAACCCAAAATTGGCTATGGGAACCCAAATGCGGGCGTTCTAACCCCTTTGGTGAGCAAAAAGTGAATTTTTGGGGTACAACGATTTAAAGGTTGGGAAAGAAAACCTTTTCTTTTAACCCCAGGATTAAAAACAAAAACCAACCTTTCCAAAAAAATTTGAGTTTTCCAGTTAGTCGTGTTAAAAATTCCTTCCCATCAAAAAATTTAAATTTTGAGGGGGGGGCAAAATCAAAATTTGGGGTTTTCAGGTGAAGTGGGGCGGGATTTTTATCCTTTAAATGGTTTTTTGGCCGAAACCAAAAGCCCATCTTTTGGTTGAAAAAAGTGATTCTGTCATTTAAAACACAATTTTAAAATTAAAGGTTAACTTTTTAAAAATTTTTAAAAAAAAAATTTTGAAAAAATTAAAAAAAATTGAACTAATTTCAAATTTTTTTAAATTTTTAAAAATGATTTTGAGTTAGGGGCAAACCCGATTGTAAAAGAACGGGTTTAATTTATTGGGGAGGAAGCAAAAATTTTTTTATAAACGTTTTTTCCTCTCTCAATTAAAACCTCTTTTCTTTTACAGAGGGTTGCCCTAATTTTGAAACATAAAAAATTTAAAATCAAGTTTTAAATTTTATTTTAAAATTGGGAAATTTTTTATTTCAAAATTTTTTTAAAAAGGGAAACTCCAGAAAATTTAAATTTAATTAAAAATTCCCTGTCCCCCCCAAAAGTGAAAACCTAAAATGAACACTTTTTTTTAACCCAAAAATTTTGGTCCTTTTTGGGTTTTGCTCGGCACACACATTTTTTTAGAAACGACCCGCAACAGGGGCCCCCCATTAAAAAAAATTTATAGATTTTTTTTCCCAAAAACCTTAAAAATTTTAATTTTAAAATGAAGGAAGGGAACTTGGCAAAAACTAGGGGACATCAAATTTTTTTTGGGTTTTGTTCTATGGATTTAAACCTGGGAAAGGGGTTTCTTTAAACAACTTTAAAATTTTGAAACCTTAAAAATTGCTTTTATAATTTCAAAAAATTCGCGCAAAGTTACGGCGACGTGTTTCCCATACCAAAGAGGCATGGTTGAAACCGATTAAAAGCGTGCCCCCGTTTTTAAATTGCCTAAAGGGGAGGGGGATTTTTAAAACCATTTAAGGGTTTTTTTTTAAATTTAAGGGGAAAACCCCTTTCCAGTTTTAAAAAATTTAAAAAAAACCCAAAAATCCCCCTTCCATTTGAGGGGGCACTTTATTTTGTGGTGTCAACCCTTCCCTTTATTTTTAAAAATTATTAAAGGTTTTAAAAAAAAGTTTTTTGGGATGGGGTTCTTCGGCGCTTTGAAGTTCTTCATGAAAATGGTGGCCTTGACAAAAAGGAAAAGAATGTTCGTCTTGAGAAATCCAATTCAGGGGGTACATTGACCGCTTTTAATATTTTTCTTTTGGGTTCCCTTTTAAAAATTTAAGAACAAATTTTAAATAAATTAAAATTTAATTTAAAACTTGAATTTTTGATAAAAACTGAATTTGATTTCCCGCAACTCTGTAACGGGAAAAGTTTAAGTTAAGGGAGGGGGGACAAACAAATATTTGTTTTGAAAAACATTTTTCCTAAAAAAATACAAAACCTTTTAAACAGAGGTTCCCCCCGGAAAATCAAAAAAACATTTTTCCAAAATTTCAAAATTACAATTTTAAAATTATTTTCATTGATTTTAATTCTTTTTAAAAATTTTTATATTAAAAAACATCGAAGAAATTTAAATTAAAGGGACAAAGTGTACCCCTGTTGGGAGAGATTTTAATGGCCCAAAAAATTTATTCTTTTTCACCAAAAAATTTCTTGGTTTGAAACATTCGACTGGGGTTTTTACAAATGTAAAACCAAATTCTTTAGATTTGTTCTTTAAAACCTTCAAAAATTTAGAATTTTAAAGGGAAGGTTGGAACAGCAAAAAAGGCACTCAAAATTTTGATTGGTTTAAAAGGTTTGGGTTTTTGTATTCAAATCCCGGTTTTATTTTTTTAAAAAGGTTAAAAGTTTGTTACCATAAAACATTGGCAGTTTGGCCTATTTAAATGGCTCATTTTTCCCGGCATGGGGGGCCCCATGCCAAGAGGGTTTTAAACTGGTTGGCTCGAAAATTTAGGTCCCCGTTTTTAACCCCGGTTGGGAATATAAGGGAAATTAGACCCATTAGGGGAAATTTTTATAATTAAAGGGAAAAAAACCTTTTTGCCAATTTTTTTAATTCATTTAAAAAAAAACCCAAAATAATTGGTTTGTGGGGGCATTTAGTTTGGGTTTCCAATCTTTGGGGCTTGCATGTTCAAAATTGTTTGGCCCTTTGGCAAAAAAAACCTTCCGTTTTCAGGTGGGTGTGTTCTGTTTTTCGACTTTTTAAAAAATTTTCAGTCGAAAGGCCCCGAAGAATAAAGAAACATTAAAATTTAAAAAATGTGTCATGTATTTAAAATTTTACAAACGGGGCGGTCACGTTGACCCCGGTTTTCTTATTTTTTGGGTTTTTAAAAATTTTAAATGAGGATAAAATTTTAAACCTCAATTTTTTTATTTTAAACTTGATTTTCTGTGTAGTGGGGGAGTTGGATTCGAACTTTGTACAAAGGTAAAGTTTAATTTAAATGGGAAGCGGGCACTTAAATTTTTTTGAAAAACTCCAAAAAATTTTAAAAACCGTTCTAAATACAGACTCGGGTGTGCCCCCGTGAACTCAGAAATCAGTTTGTTCTCCATAAATATTCAAAATTACAAGTTTGACGAATTAAGTTTCAAAATTGATTTTAATTCGTCTTTCAAATTTTATACTTCAGATTCTCTTCATCTGAAGTTACCTTTAATTATAAATCTGTCGTTGTACTAAAGTGCTACACTCTGATGAGGTACGAGCTTTTTAGACTCTGAGACCGAAACAGATTGGTACTTCTTGGTGTAGCTTCAAGGCAACACACTTTTACATTGGATGAAACGATCGCCACTAGGGCGTTCTTACCTGATGTAAAACCCACATTCATAGCACTTTGACTTCTTTCCACAAACCCTTCAAAAAATTTTAGAATTTTAAATATTAGGAAGTGAACTTGTTGGGCTAAACTTGCAACCTATCTAGTGTAAACACTCAAAATTTGGTATTGGTATAAGGGTGTTGCGGTGTAGGGGTGTGTAGTTCTTAAATCCTCGGTGAATATGAGGTCGTCTTCTTCAATCAGACGTTCTAAGTCGTTTTTACATCAAACAGTTGCACACGGTTTGGCTCTATTTCACAATTCGTTTGTCTGCATCTGCTTATCCGGCGATCGTGTGGGTTCCCATAGCCAAGATGGCTTTTACTGTTTGAGAGCTGCGATTTATAATCAGCGTGCCCCAAGTCGTTAACCCGGTTGCAGCGTAATAGTGGATGGGACATTATTGACGGCCATTACAGGTTATCATTTTATAAGGGTTGATAGGGATAATACCCTCTTAGCCAATTGTTTTAATTACATTTTAGAATTCAAAACCAATACACTCAACCTCTCCGAGTGATTGATGTCGGCGCACGTTTACGTTTCGTGTGGTCCCGATCCGTTCGGCGTGGCTTGCATGTTCTAAATTGATTGAGCCTGCGTCAATAAATTACAAAACCATTCCGTCTTTCAGGATGGAGGTGTTGCTTCTGTTGGTATCGACTTTGTTTAGTCTCTTCTGTCGTAGATAGGTCCGAAGCCACCTACATAGGACAACATTATAGTTGAAAAGAAAGTGTTGTCATGTCATTGATGATAATCACAATTCACTGGGGCGGTACGAGCGTTCGACTCGCTTTTACATACTCTTCTTTTCTGGGAGTGCCCTTTTGCAAAATTTAATGAGACTGAATTTAAAAACCTCAAATGTATAATAAATTTAAACTTGAATTTTCTGTTAAGTTTAGCTGTGGAGTTGCAGATTCAGCAACTCTGCTAACCACAATGGGTAACAGATTACAAGTTACCTAGGGAGGTGTGAGATGGCAAGGCACCCATATCCTTGTTTAGTAAACATTCTCTCTCAATAAATATCACACACCGTTCTAAATACAGACTCGGGTCGGTGCCCCCGTGTGACACTCAGAAATCAGTGTTGTTCTCAATATTTCAAAATTTACAAAAGTTTTGACCGAATTTTAAGTTTTCAATTGAATTTTAATTCGTCGTTTCAAATTTTATACACTCAGAAGCTTTTCATCTGAAGTTAAACCCTTTTAAATTATTTAAATCTGTCGTGTATAAAGTGTACACCTGATGATGGTACGAGCTTTTTTAGCTCTGTGACCGAAACAGATGGTACTTCTTGCGTGTTGATTTTTTCCAAGGCAAACCCAAAATTTAAATTGGATGATGAAACTCGATCGCCAATAGGGCGTTCTTACCTGATGTAAACCCCAAATTTTCATAGCACTTTTGCTTCTTTTCCCACAAACCTTCAAAATTTAGAAATTTTTTAAATATAGACACGTGAATGTGTTGAAACACTTGCACCTAACTAGTGTCAACACTCAAAATTTGTATTGTTCTTATAAGGTGTTGCGGCTAGGGTGGGTGTTCTTAAATCCTCGGTGTATGAGGTCGTCTTTATCAATCAGACGTTCAAGATCGTTTGTACCATCTAAAACGTTGCACGTTTAGGCTCTATTTCACAATTCGTGTCTGCATATGTTATTCCGCGCGATAGTGTGGGTTTCCCAAATAGCCAAGATGGTTGTTCTGGGTTTTGATAGCTGCGCTTAAAAATCTAGCGTGCCCCTACACGTCTTTAAACCCCGGTTGCGTCCGGTAAATAGTGATGGGTAATTATTGACGCCTTTACTGGTTATCATTATATAAGGGTTTGAAACGGGATAAAACCCCCTTTGGCCAAATGTTTTAATTACATTTTAGAAATCAAAACCAATACATCAAACCTCTCCGAGTATTGATGTTCGGGCCGCACGTACGTTTCGTGTGTGTCCGAATCCGTTTCCGGGCCCGTGGCTTTGCATGTGTAAATTGCATTGAGCCCCCTGCGTCTAATAAATTACAACCAATTCCCCGTATTCAGGATGGAGGTCGCTGTGCTTCTGTTGTTTCGACTTTGTTTAGGACTCTTCAGTCGTCGGATAGAGTCCCGAAGCCATAAAGACAACATTATAGTTGAAAAGAAGAGTGATGTCCTGTAATTGATGATAATTCACCAATTCACTGGGAGGTTTACGAGCGTTCGACTCGCTTTTACATACTCCTTCTTTCTGGGAAAGTGCACTTTTGCAAAAAAATTTAATGAGACTGAACTTAAACCTCAAATGTATTATAAATTTTTTAAAATTGATTTTTGATAAGTAGCTGAGGAGTTGGCAGATCTCCAGCAACTCTCGCTACACAAAGGGTAAAAGATTACAGTTCACCTCCGGGAGGTGAGAGCAAGGCTCACATTCCTTGTTTAGTTAAACATTTCGCTCATCAATAAATTCAAACAACGTTCTAAATACAGACTCGGGTAGTGCCCCGTGAACTCAGAAAATCGTTCTGTTCCCCCAAAATTTTCCCCTAAAATTACAAAGGGTTTGACCGAATTTAAAATGTTTCAAATTGATTTTTTAATTCGTTTTCAAAAAAATTTTTATACTCAGAATCTCTTTATCTGAGTTAAAACCTTTAATTATTAAATCTGTCGTGTACTAAGTGTACCACCTGATGAGGTACGAGCTTTTTTAGCTCTGAGACCGAAAACAGATGGTAACTTCTTGGGTGTTGTCCAAGGCAACACACATTTACATTGGATGAAAAAACGATCCGCAACTAGGGCGGTCTGACCTGTTGTATACCCCCCCAAAATTCATTGACACTGTGCTTCTTTCCACAAACCCCCTTCATAATTTAGAATTTTTAAAATTATAGAATGTGAAGTGTTGAATAAACACTTGCACCTAACTAGTGGTTAACACTCAAATTTGTATTGGTATAAGGGTTTGTTGCCGGGTAGGGTGTGTAGTTCTTAATCCTCGGGGTGATATGAGGGTCGTCTTCTAAATTCAGTCGTTCAAGATCGTTTGTACCATCAAACAGGTTGGCACGTTTAGGCTCTATTTTTCACAATTCGTGTGTCAGGCATCTGCTTATCCTCGGCGATCGTTGTGGGTTTTCCCATAGCCAAGAGGGCTTTTATGGTTGATAGCTGCGATTAAAAATCAGCGTGCCCCAAGTCTTTAAAAACCCGCGGTTGAGCGTCAATTAGGTGATGGGGGAATTATTGACGCCATTACCAGGATATCATTTTATAAGGTTGAAAGGGATAAACCCTGTGCCAATTGTTTTAATCTTCATTTAGAATTCAAAAAACCAATAAAACATCAACCTCTCGACGCTATTGATGTCGGCGACGTTACGTTTCGTGTTGTGCGAATCCGTTCAGGCCGTGGCCCTTGATTGTTCTAAAATTGATTGAGCATGCGTCATATAAATGACAACCATTCGTCTTTCAGGATGGAGGTGTGCTTCTGTTGTTTCGTCTTTGTTTAGTACTCTTTCAGTCGTAGATACGGTCCGAAGACCACTACAAGACAACATTATAGTTGAAAAGAAGTGATGTTCTTGTCATTGATGATAATCAACTATTCACTGGGCTCGGTACGAGCGTTCGACTCGCTTTTACATACTCCTTCTTTCTGGAGTGCCCTTTTCAAATTTTTAATGAGACTGAACTTAAACTCTAATGTATATAAAATTTTAAACTTGTTTTTCTATAAAGTAGCTGAGGAGTTGCAGTTTTCCAGCAACTTCTGCTACACAAGGTAACAGATTTTACTGTTAACTAGGATGGTGGAGAGCAAGCACAATATCCTTGTTTAGTAAACATTCTCTCCTCAATAAATATCAAACACCGTTCTAAAAAAATTTACAACCAAATTATTTCCTGCCAATCTAGGTGGTAATTTATGTACAGGGACTTTACAAGTCCAGGACCAAATTATTACAAAAGGGTTCAAAGGCCGGACCGTGGTTTAGTATAAAATAATATTAAAAATCCAATAAATATATAGCTTGTTGGACAACTTGAATTATTTCTTCTTAGCAATAAACGTGGTAGGTATAGCACGGGCCTCTAGGAATAGCACTCTAGTGTCTAGTGGTTTTTTGGAGGAGGGGTGCAAATTGAAAATGAGTTCATAAATGGTATATTGCAAATTTCTTTTGCATCTATCATTGAGAACCACTGAGGGTTAGTGCACCACGTTGTAGGTTAAAACTAATTTATAATAAATTTAAATCAAAAACATGTAAAATGTTATGTTTGATATGGAGAATATGTAATTGTATTATTTTAACATTTGGTAATAAAACATATATAAAAGCTGCGCTGTCACACCCTTTTCGCTTTATGTTGTATTCCTTTTTGTCACTTTGTTAGACTGTAAGCTACTCACGAATGAGTATAATTCTGTTACCATTTTGTTTTATTACACAGTTATGTTGCACCAGCCCCTCGTACTCACGCAAACAAAACAATTGGATGTATGTTGTTTTGTGATTGCTTCTGCTATTTATGAAGGGGTTTTTGTGTTCATGAATTATTGTGATTAATGTTTTAAAAATTAGTTATTATATTATAAAGATTGAAATATACTTAAGTTTTCAAAAATTATTTAAATTTTACGAAGATGTATTAAAATTTACTCTACCTTGAGTCTTATTCGTTATGTAATGTTTTAACTTTTTATGATTTATTACAACAGATATAATCCATATATTTTTATACCATGAGTCAACTCATAGGTGTAATTAAATAATTTGTTTTGAGCGATATGCAAAGGTCTTATAGACGTGTGGACTGTACTTTGTGATTACTGATTTATTTTTACTTATCTTTAAGTTTTTAAACTTACTTTAGCACGAACTAACCGTTGGTTAATTATAGTGACTAAGTAATACCAATTATCATTTTCAGTGTCACATTTGGTATTAGTGTGTGAGTACTTAAAAATAACCAGGACACTTCGGAAAAGTATTTTATATTCTGTTTTGGTGTATTTTGGCGTTATATGTAAAACTAATAACTTTAAATTTTAAAATGAATGCAATTTTTTTTTCCTTGTGAAGTATGTTGCTGTAGAAGAAAATTCGTTAAATTCATTCTCATTCGGAATATTATCTTCATTTTTGTTACTAATAAGTAATATATCAGTATTGGTTAACCCATGACCTATTTTGCCATATCTCATGTATTTTTTAGTATTGTGGATGAACATTTTCGTTACAAATTTCCCATTTGACTAAGATCGAGACCCAGAATTCATGTAAATTGTTCTGGATTAAGAAAATCATTCGCTACTATTTCTTACAGTAATAAGAAAAGTGTGTATTTCAATACTGTATTTAAATTAAATCTGTAATAGAAGAACAATCTGTCAATGGGTTTTCTTTGTCTTTTGTGTTTCTTGCCAATAGCGGGTCCAAAAACAATACTATCTGGTTAATAATATAAATTGATATAATATTCGTTAATCTAAAAAATTGTAAATTATCATTGCCTAAATACAGTGGTCAATCATTATGTTCGTTTAAGGTCAGTTTCTTGATACTCTCAAGGTTCTTTAAAATGTTTCATATTAAACAGATATGTTACCGTTTTTCATTAAACCAGATTCATAAATAAGTAAATGGGATTTTGTCTTTCTATAACTTTGGACAGCTGAGCATTAGGTTCTTATTAAACACCATGAATGTATACGAGAGCATGTCAAGTTTAATTTAATTCAGCATGTTACTCGGTAAGTATATTGACTTCAAATTGTCTATTCAGGTTTTTCTTCAACAATTCTCTTCACTATTAATTGTTTGGACAACCACCTAATTCCGTTTATATCTTCACTATTTAACTTTCTATATGAATGACCGTCGTTGATTTACTTCTCGGTATCAATAAAAGTATTTTTATTAAATAGGGTTACCTGAATTTAGAGACAATTTCGGTGGTTTTAAAAGTTAGAAAGATTTTTTACAAAATCGATTACCGTTCACATTATTGTATTCTCCTTCATGTTTATAGTTACTACAAATAATCATTATAGCGGGGCAAAAAATTAAAATTATTGTGGTTATTTTTTACTGTTTATTATTTTGTAGAGGAAAAAAGTAGATTCCAACCACGTACAGTCTGGTCTTATGCACACCTCATTATCATATATGTCCCCGAGGGCACTATTGCAATTACACCCTCAATAGAGCTATGACCTATTGGTATAATCCAGTTAGGACTATTCCATACTCATGCACACAATACATTACTGAATGTTCATGTTTCACTTAGCGCTAAATTATTGCTATGCAGTAGCATTCATTTAGTCAATACATTTCAACATCTTGGAATACCATCTGACCTTGGGATACATGGAGGATTTTACATTAGTTAAGTATTACTCTCACTGATACTATTATTCTTTATATTTTGCTGCCAACTAATGTAACAACTATATAATCTCTGTGTGATCTCTTTGTATTTTGTTACTACTACAAAATTATTTTGTATGTGTACTACAAATGTGTAAAATGGTAACACACCACAATCGTTCTACCCTAAGACCTGTAAAACTCCTTATATTGATTTTTAACTTCATTTCTTGTGGATTTAAAATTTATTTTGGATAAGTATCTCATAAAAAGATTTGATCCTATCATCTTTAAGGATAATGCACAAAATATTATAGTTGTATCTTGTAATAATACGATGGAGTATTCATATCCAGAATATTTTCCCTATGTATCTAAATGCATGTATATGTGAAACAACATTTCTTAATTGCAGATGCCACTCTTTATATATGTATAAACATTTCAATTTCATAAAGGTACTAAATGTTTAACAATAGAAATTTTTTGATTCAACTGGCAGTTACCAGTGGGCTTTCGCACGCTATTTCCAGTTCACCGTAAAGAAACATAGACAATATAGAATTTTTTTATTACAAAATCTTTAATACACTCCTGTAAAAGTGATTTGCACTCAAAGATGAATAAGCAGAAATTGTCCTAATCAATTTATGTTTTTAGTTGAAGATATGTGTTTGGGGCTCTTGAATAGTTACCATTAAATAAATAACTTCAAAGCATATGATTAATCTTTAATATGTCGAAATCTTTAGATATAAGTGTTGATTACATTTAACAATTAGTTTTAATAAATAACATGGTTTTGCTGCAATTTGTTTGTTACAGACATTTTCACAACTGCTAGAGGACTGTGGAATATTAGCCCCTGAGGTCTAAGAGAAAAGTTTTTCCTTAGCGCATTTCTAGTTCAAAGTTGAAAGGTATGTACCAGAGTGGTATCTTTCATAGTTTTGCTAGCCGTTAATGTTTTCAAACAAAAGATTGTGACATATGTGGTACTATATATTATTTTATATATATATATATTTCGATACTTATATATTCTATATATATATACTTGTAACGGTTTTCCAGCCAGTAGTAACAGTTAAGGTTCGTCTACCACAGTCAATATGTTAACAATGTGTATTATATGACTCTTTTAAATGTTAAAATATTTTTTTAAGTAGCTCAGAAAAACTGTTTAATAATTATAGTTCGCAGCCGTCGCATATTTCACAATGTAGTTAGTTACATGTAAGTAGTAATGCAACATGTGTTAGAATGCAAATGAAACAAACTGTATTGAACGGGTCACGCGGTAGTGATGAGGTGTATGTTAGCAAAAGGCCATTTACATCAGTCAAGTGTATCACGTGATCGATCCTACGTGGTGAGATAAAGCTAGTAAACAATTAACATAGTTGCATCTTTATGTTCCAATCAATGTGTGCTAGCATATACAACTAGTTGTGCCCGGTCAATATTTGTGTAGTCTCCATTACAATATTGGACAATGGAATTACAAGGCTTGTGAAGAAAAATAAAAAACCAGGTACGAGTGTTACTTTAGTATGTTCTGGAATTAATAGTGGGAATACTTGAAACAACAATGTCTCCAGAGAGAGAAGAATCAGACACAAACAGATCTGTGGTCTGCAACTTGAGAGACTTGGATTAAATGACTTACGAAATACTGTTTTAGTCATTGAAGTATACTGGTGTCGAAGATTTTTTTTTTATTGACTTCTTATGACCACTATATTTAAAATATACTTTACTTACCGTTGCCATTTTTAATCAGGATTTGAGCAGCTGTTGGATGTTCTTTAACTGTAAACTATTATTTTTAAAAACATTGTGTCTTTTTTGTTATATAAATTTTTACCAGGTCTCTTCAAGTAACAAAACTTTGGCTATTTTGTCATGCTACACATACCGAAAAAATAAAAATAATTTATCCAATGAAATTTTGCAGCATATATGTCGCAATATTTTGTTTGGTGATCTTTTTTAAACTACTGATTTTGATGTACTACAAAATTTAAAATTTTTTGTTTGTAAGACCAGAACACTTGTTTTATATGTAATAAAAACATTATTATCTCCTACCTTTTTCAATTATTTTTTCGTGTTATCATTATTTTATCCGTTTCTATGTTAAAGGTGAAGCTGTAGATTAGAGATGATTGAAAACGACCTTATATAAATTTACTGGCAGTTACCAGTCGTAATTAGGTTGAAGACGATCGGAAAACATTATTATATGATTATGGTAGTTTCTTTATTTGCCTAAAAAATCAGATTTTACAGCTGACTGAGAGACTTCGCAGACAATTAAATTCAAATTATACCATAGTTAATTTTTCATCTATAGTATTGAAGATATTATTATTTCACAATGCAGATTAAAAATACTGAATTTAATGAAAAACATGAAAGAAATTGTAATTTAAAATGAATAGGACCACGTTTACTTTAATGATTATTCTTTTTGCGTGTCGCACCCGGTGCTAATACAAAGGATCCTATTTGATGGAGACTACCTTTGCTCGTTCAATTAAAAACTAATAGCGTTAAGAACAACAACAATATTCTTTGTGAAGCTTCCCGTTTTCAAGTAGTTTTATCATTAATAGTGTTTTAGCTTAAGCAATCGTAAATGATATGTAATATTTTCAAATTCATAGGTTGAATTTTTAGACCTGTGTTTTTAACTTCTTATTGGCTACATTTTACTTAACGAAATTTTAAAGTAAGCATACAATGCTTCAATCCGCCACATCTAAAAAATGACATAATAATTATAATTGCAATCAATTAGATAGTTTCCCGGTTCTTGGATGGTTGTTCAATTGAAGTTGATTAGCAGTGGACTACATTTGAACAGTTTTTCTTTAGTGACAGTTGAAGATTGCTGATTACAGGAGGCACGGTGTGGCCCGCGTGTGGGACGGCCGGTTGGGGTGATACATATCTAAGAAATAAAACACTGAAAAAAGAATTGTTTATCCAAATATTTTAAACATTTTTAAATTTTAGGGTTTATAAATAAGTACTTCAGTAAATTTACAATAGGAAATTGTTGTTTTTACAGTGGTCATGATCTAGTTTTATTTTCTTGAAGTTAGTCGTTTAAATGGCACAGTTTCAAAGTTACAATTCAATAATACAACTCTTTGTTACCTAAATTAGAAACCATAATTGGAAACCATAAACAACAAAATATCATAAGGTAAATGTAATGAATCTTTATACAAGACTACAAATATTTTTAAATTATTGCATAAAACAATAGAAAAGAATAATTCTGTTAAATATATTTAAATTTTAATTTTGATGTATATCGGTTAATTTACTGGTAGGTTATTAAGCCTTAAATAAAAAGTAATTCATTGAATTATTCAAAATTGTAACACAAGTAAACGCTGTCATTCCACCATATTTATTGGCGTTATATTACAATGTGGTAGTTACGCACTACATATAAATAATCATTTCCCTTAAGAACAGAATTTCCTAATGTTTTAAAATTGTACTGAAATATAACCAGATTTGAAAATTAGTTGCTCAGATCAATCTTTATCTTAATTACTACGACAATAGTTGTAAGATATTGCTTTCCAGCTTATGAAGTAGGCTCTAATTTTTCATAAATCACATAATGTTATATTTTGACATAAATCATTCTTTCATATTAAAGTTACAATGAAAATTAAGAAAATTAATTTAATATATTACAAAAACGGTTTTAACTCAATATTTTAGTTTGGTGAAATTATGATATTTATAAAATTTGCATTAAACTTCTTTCAAGTATACTGCATAAAAATGGTAAAATCATTACTTTCTCCTTTTTTACAACTTGTGGTGGATAAAATATTTTGATTGCAAATCATGTTTGATACTTAATATTTGTTCCCGGTGTTTGCTTTTTTGATTTGATAACCTTCAAAGGACATTTTATATTCCATATTTTAAGGCTGTATTGTTGAATATGATATATTGAAATGAATTTATGCAAACAAGAATACACTAACAAGAACTAATAACTATGCAAAATAGCTTATATATTTAAATTAAATATTAAAAATTGATAATCAATATCCTGCCCAAATGAGTTTTAATTTTCGTGTATATCGCAATAAAACTTATTACATATAACTGAGTTGTTCAATATTTAAATCTGCATTTCAA
>NW_025785087.1:0-22358 GCF_021130785.1 Homalodisca vitripennis | reverse complement strand
TTTTTTAGGGGGTTGAAATGAAAAAATCAATTAATATTGTACTCACAAAAAGTGGCTTTAGAGGCCAATAAAAGAACAGGTTATTTCCAACACAAATTGCAAAAGGAATGATTTTAGTAATAATCTAGTTCAGGTCATGGTGCCACTTAATTTGGAGATACTGTGTTTGAACTATCTGTAAGATTATGTGCTGGACGCTACATAGCAGAAACAAACATTATCTCGAATTCTGGTGAGGCACAGACTAAACAAAAACATTATAACTTAATAATTCGTGACTCTGTGGCTCCTAAATACGACGGACTGGATAATTAATGAAAGTATTTTTGATGTCCTTTTTCATATTTTCATTTCAGTTATACAATATGTCTTTATGTCATTTCTTCCCATCTAATGTATCACATTAAATTCAATTTTTTCAATGTGATTTTCTTTTTTTGTTTTCATTATTTGTTAACATTATTAGGTGTGTGACATACACTTACAACACCTATTCGACTGACTCGTCTGTTGACTCTTTATTTGGAACATTTACGCTAGTGTACACGTACAGCACCTACTGTCGATATTATGCTTAGCGTGCCAAAAAATTTTTATAAATTACTAAAGTAATAACAAATAACTTTTCCTGTATGAACGAGGTAAATCACGACCTTCAGAAAGGTATCAGTCCCTTTCACGATCATCCCTAGTTCTTGTTATTATACGAATATTCTGTTGTATCATTATCTAGTAAGTTTAGATTTATTTTTGCAACATGTGCACCAACTCACCCCATATGGACGTTAATGTTGTCGGCTGTTTTAATCGCTGATGATTTTGAATAAATGGCATTGGCTACCTCGAGATCACCTGACTCCCCCCGCCCCCTCTCCTTTGGTCACTGGCCTCGGTCCGGAGTCCCTTCCTTGAGCCGGGATAGTGAGTGAACTCCCAGTCCTCGCCTTTGCCACCACCCACCCCTCGTGGTCGGCCCGGTGGATTTTATAGAAATGTAAAAGAATGTTCTTTTATTTCGATTCCATCCGCCATCCGGCATAAGTACTGTTATTTAGAACAAAACATAACAAATGGAGAACGAGGTCGGTTAAATTCTCTCTAACCATTACCGGGCAATGGCAACTGTGCGTGATTGTGCCGCGTAGTGTAAATTTCGGGCCCCCCTCCACAACACGTGTAAATGTCGGATGACCGAAGTGGATCTTAGCGCCGTTACTACACAATTATCGAACTGCCGGCGCAACACAAAGAATGTCGGGGAATAATCGGCGGAATCTGGTTGAATACGATTCAAAATAGTGAGACGTGTGGTTCGTCTTATGTATCGAGCGCTTTCGAACTATTCATCGAGTGCAACAATATTAAGGAGGAGGAAAAAGGTTAGTCACGTTATTTAACTGTTGCCGGTGTAAAATACGTACAGTCGTATTATCGGGATTACTATGCACGCCCAATAAGCCCGTTCTACCCCAAAAAAAAAAAGTGTTTTGACGCATTAGTATCTTTGATTCCAAAGATCACTTGTATCCAAAACCATCGTTCATAGCCTAGAGGTTTACAAGCTTCAGCAAGAGGATTCAAGCACGAAGGTGAATCAGCAGCAGACTAATACATCGCCCAGTTTAAGAAAGAATGATCCCACACCATTTGTGAATTTGGGGCAGTTTTTAAACGATTACCTTGCGAGATCGTTTTAGTTCTCCGGAATTAGAAATGATCTCAAGCAACAAAACAAAAAACTGTTAGGAGAATCCAGCTTGACATTTGACCAAGCAGTTACTAAATCATCCACGTCCAAGCAGTAGCCGCTGAGGAAGAAATGCCAGCAGCCTTGTGCGATCAACGGACAGCCGCAACGCCGAGCGACATACAAAATGATGACTAGCTCAATCAACCGCAGTGTTGTAACAGCTGGGAGCAGACAGCATCGAGGCGGTGTGCCGGCGGCGCTACCACAACCCCTTGGAAGTTCAACCACCACAACACCAAAAAGCAGCGCCTTTCGCACGGACTACAAAGTGCAGTGTTTCGTGTTCGTGGGTAATGTGGGGCCATTTGCGCTCATCAGTGTTCGATTGCTTGGTGTTACGTGTAACGCGTGTGGGAATTAAAAAGAATCACATTGACTAAGGTTTGTCGATCAAAAATGAGTAAGCCCCCAAAACCAACAATCTAAGTTTAGAACACTTTAAAAATAAAAATGATAGTTAGACATGAATTAATGTAGAAAGAAGTATGTAGTCAAAAACACTAGATAGTTATATGTTTGAAATCTGAAAGCTATGAGGAAGATATCTTCAAAATTTACTTTAAAATGAATGAAAAGAGGAAGTTTGAGTCACATTAAAGTTTAGTCCGGTTAAATTAGAATTAATAGTTAAGGGTAAGCCTAATCTATTTTGAGCGCGTGACTGATACAGGGGGCGCGGTCAGTAAGCCTTGGTTGCAAGACGAGAAATTTTACAAAGAAAACCTTAATAGTTGTAAGATTATTGCCCACTGACTTATCTCTAAGCTTCGTATACGAATGAACCTATAGTTCCGTTAGCGGAAAATTGAAGTGGGATGTTCAACTACCCAAGGGAGTTAGCAAATGTCTTGAATTGTTTGTAATCAAGAAAGGAGCTCACCACTCTCAATTGGGACCGAAATTGGCCTTCAAAAGTCTCGGTGTGGAAATATCTTTCAAAACATAAAATGATTTGGCATAAGCAATAAAGACAGTAATCCGGATGTTTACGAAGATAAACATTTGCGTTGAAGTTAAACTAAAGATTGTGATCAAAAAAGTTTCCGGAAGTTTTCAGTGGACAAATTAGGTTGAATTAGGTGAACCATGTTTTAAATTACAAGTTAAAACCTAACGCCACACGCACCAAGGTATTTTTAAGGCCCACGGACGGTCCATTCCCTTTTCACTTAATAACTAAAGTCGAAAAAGAACTAGAAAAGGTTAACTGAGGAAAAAGTACTTTGTTTGCCAGGTAATTAAATCCGCAGACGGAGGAATACGCACTATTATTGCGGAGATTTTAAAGTTACACATTAAATCCATGTTTTAAAAGATTGAAAAGTCAAAAGAATGCCCGTTCGGAATTTCTTCCGCAAACGAGTATATTATCAGTACAGAATACGAACAGTGTTATTTTACCAAGGACTTAGTCCCAAATGGTTTGTATTTTTAAGTACGATATATTGATTACAGACTGTAAAACGATTGTATTCTACACTATCAAAAACTTAGGGAAGTTTGCAATGCGCCCTAAGCGAAAAATGGTCTCTAAACAGATAAAAAAGAATAAATGCAATAATTTTTTTGCGACCTAAAGTGGAAGTAATTTTAGGTTTCTGTATTGACCAAAGAAGGGTTGCACACTTCCTGAATCTAAGGTAGAAGGCAAGTTTAGGAATGCTCCCGCAATACCTAAAACAGTGACAGAGGTCAAAGCTTTAAGTAGGTCTAATTACATCTTAACTAACTCAAAGTTCATACCACATTGTTCCACCGATACTAAGTCCCATGTACAGTCTTCTTAAGAAGGAACACACCTTTTAATTTTGATTGAAGAATTGTATCGCAGCTTTTGACAAAGTAAAAGAGTTACTTTCAAACGCAACAAACGAAACGCACCAATTTTGGCGCATTGATGAACACTAATTTTCCTTTGAAAGTTAGCCGTAGATGCTAGTATCAAGGTTTGGCTTGGGAGCCGTCCTAAGTGTTATACTCACCAGGTGGTATAGAGAAAACCAATAGCCTATCGAGTCACGCACCACTCTCACAAGCTGAGGCGGAAACTATTCACCAGATAGAAGAAAGGAAGCTCTGGCTATCGTAAATTTGCAGGTTCAAAAAGTTTAAATCAAGAGCTTATTAACGGTCGGAAATGTTAATTTTTGTACAACTGATCACAAACCCTCTTTTCAAGTATCTTTGGAAATAAAGAAAAGGGTTACCATATTCCTTCTGATGCCGGCCGTATGCAAAGATATGCTTTGTTCCTGTCCGGTTACGAATTTGGAACATTCAATAACGTAAAGACGGAACTAAATTAATGCAGATATGTTATCTAGATTGCCTTTAAAAAGTGTCTCAATCACAACAATGCTACGGATGAGTTTGCGATGGCAAGGTACATATTTTTTAACAATTGTAATTCAAGAAGAGCTCTCATTACCTTTAACTTGTTGAACATGTTAAAATGGCAGATACACAGAAAGATCCAGTTTTAAGTAAAGTGTATGGACTACATTATACACCGGTTGGGCCCCTAATGTCATTCCTGAGTGGAAGCGAAGAGCTTACCACCCCGTATTTCCAGAGACAGAACGAAACTGACAGTTGAATTTGAGAGGTAATTATGTGGGGTTACAAAGTAGTCGGTACTCAGTAACTTTAAGGGAATTATGTTATCTTAAAAAAGAGCTTCATTCTAGTCATTATTAGGTATTGTTGAAAATGAAATCGGTAGCACACGCAGCTACGTCTTGTGGTGGAACGGTTATTGAATGAAACAGATCCTACAAATATGGCTAACAGTTGTTTCTTCCTGTCTCCGGGAAACGGAACAACCCGTCAAAGAGTCAAGTTACAACGTTTGGCACTAATCCTTCTCCGCTCCCTGGGAACGTATTCAATGTTGGAACCTACCTAGGGACCTTTTAAAAATAAAATGTATTTAATGCGTCATTGACGCTCACTCAAAATGGTTAGAAGTAGGTCGAAGATTCAGTTTCAACCTTCCGCCTAAACTAAGCTATTAAGGTTTTTCTAAGAGAGCTATTTAGTCGCTTTGGTCTACCTGTTACTTTTACATTCTGACAATGGGGGGGGGGGGGGGGGGGGGGGGGGGGGGGGGGGGACCAGCCCCTTTTACGCTCATCTGGAGTTTAAACAGTTCATGGAATATGAACCGGTACGATAAAAACATACTGTTCACAGTCCTGTGTATCATCCAAAAATGTAATGGCCAAGCAGAAAAAACAGCCCGTGAAATTTGCTAAAGTACATATATTAAAGCGAGCAATATTTTCATGACAATTGCAGATCTATGCTAGCGGTTAGGCCTTGAGTAGGATATTGGTTTGACTGACCGTATACTCTCATGGTACATAAGTACTACCAAATGAATACTACCCAAGCAAGTAGTAATGTTTTGGCAGGAAACTGTCGTCGCACACCGGTTGGATCTATTGAGGACCAAACATTACCCAGTTTTGTAAATTAAGAAACGACAAAAGAGGAGAGCTCAAAAATAGTTTTAATTACAAACTATTACTAGGGTAGTTTACTCCAGGTCAAAACTGTATTTGAATGCGAGATTACAGGTCAAACATAACAAATGAGGTTGCAAGGTATTGTAAATAAACAAATCAGCTTCCTGATTATGTACTGAAATTAGAAGTTAAAATGTCTGGCATATATTGTTAACGAAACGTCACAATAGATTCAACTGATCGGTCTGAAGTGACAGTTCGCTAGACAGAGACTCGAGGTGCATGTGAAGCTAGAAACATAGTACCGTCGTATGAAAACGTGACAACCTCATCCATTCCCTCCTTCTCGGCAAGCGCAGACGGTATGACTTGGCAGCCGCACAGCAATACCAATTCGCAGTGTAACCCCATTTCTCCTCCCCCCTGCACATGACGTAAATCGAATCGCCAGTTGGCATGGCAACCAACTATACCGGCGTAGTGGTGGACAGGGCATTCTCTTTCCCCCTCTAACCCCCTCACCGTACTACACCCGTAAATCAGCGCGCGTAAAATCAGCTGTTCTTGACAGCACCTGGTAAAAGTCGGATGCGACGGCTTATCCTGAGCGCACTAGAAAACCTGTAAATAAACTTGATCTCATAATAATAAGATGTACTTATTCAGTAATGGTTGTGATATTTATGTTATATTATGTGGTTTTCTTCTTTTTATTATATATGTGGTTTTATCAAGCGTTTAATTTTTGAATTTAAACTTGTTTAGTGTTTACTTTTTGGTCAACCTTGTTTGTTTAATTATAGAATCATGTCATATCAGTACTTTATCAATTATTAGTTTAAAGTATCAAGAGGAAGCATTCCAAACTATTGAAGGACAATTCATTTTTAAATTTGATTTGGAGTTTGTAATTATCTGAATCTAATAGAGGAGGATAAATTGTTATATATTGAATATTCTTTTTTTTTTTTTGTACCATTATTTAGTAAGTTTAGATATATATTGGCAACATGTGCACCTCACCCCAATATGACGTAAATGGTTTGTGCGGGCTGTTTTAATCGTATGAATTTTTGAAATAAACGGCACTATTGGCTAACTCGAGGATCACACTTGACACCCCCCTCGTACCTTTGGTCACTGCCTCGTCCCGAGCATTCCCTTGAGCCGGTAGTGAGTGAACTCCCCAGTCCTCGCTATGGCCACCACCACCCCTCGTGTGGCCGTGATTATAAGAAAAATGTAAAAGTGGTTTCTTTAATTTCCGATTCATCCGCCCCCGGCATAGAGTACTGTTATTTAGAACAAACATAACAATATCTCAATAACTCCCAGACGTTAATCCATGTACGTTAAAGCTGAGAATAGACAAAGATCTAGCTCAACCTAGGAGATTCCAATTTTGTTTGACTGGGGTAGAATTACAAGGCGACCCCCAAACATTAACTTATTTACAGCGCTGAGAAAAACTTATTATTGGATTTTATGGTGTTTCATGGAAGAATATGGCATTACTACCTCACTTACGGAACCCAAAGAGAGTCATATGATGATGATCCAAACTTTGAAAGTTCTCTGCCTCCTCCTTGCAAGACACCAAGAGTAAGCCATCCTCCTGTACTGCGGACCAATCATTCGTTAAACTTACTAGAAATGTTAATTCCTGCAAACCAAGAACCGTTGTCGACTGCCAAGTTGCAAAAACTGAACTATAGACAATAGACAATAGACAATAGACAATAGACAATAGACAATAGACAATATACTTTAATGACATATTCTTTGAGAACAGTACATCGAGTCATGGTCATTAGATTCATAAAAATAAACATGTTTAATTGTCACAAAATTCCTTTTCTGTATAGTAGGGGTTGTTCTTGTAGCCATAGATTTAGCTTTCTCTTGAGTGTCTTGATTGGTTCTTGTTTGAGATGGTCTGGTAGGCGGTTGTTTGAAATATGCTGCTCCCCCTTGTATGAGGGTTTCCTTCCAAACAGGCTGAGATGGTGAGTTGGTAGTGCGAAGTCTGCAGCATGACGAGTATTGTGCTGGTGCATGTCTCTATGCCTGAGTTGTGCTGTATTAACAGCATGTAGAATCACTTCTTGAATGTGAAGTGATACTACTGTGAGGATCTTTAGCTCTTTAAAAGCGTCTCGACAGCTTTCTCGTGGGGCGATATTTGCAAGGCATCTGATTGCTCTTTTTTGTTGTACCAGAATCCTCTCTAGATTGGTATTACTTGTACCTCCCCAGGTTGCAATACCATACCTCATATGTGATTCAAATAAGGCAAAGTATGCTGTTTTTGCTGCTTCCAAGCCACTTATTTGTTTTAGTCTCCTAATGACATAAGTGCATGATGAGAGCTTTTTGCAGAGGCCGTCTATGTGCGCTGTCCAGGACAGGGAAGAATCTATTGTTATTCCAAGGTACTTTGTGCTGTTTTTTGACTCTATATCTGGTAGTGTTATGTTAGTGTTGTTTTTGTTTCTGGTAGTAAAGGTTAGCTGGACTGTTTTCTTTTCATTAAGAACCAGTTCGTTTGTTGTGCAGTACTGTTTGGTAATGTTTGAGGGCGGTGTTGGTGTTTCTGGTGAGTGTTTCAAGTGATCTATGTGCCAGTGTGATGGCTGTATCGTCGGCGTACATTACTGTATGGCAGGAGTCTTGTAGCCAGCTTGGGAGGTCATTTGTCAATAGAAGGTACAGTATGGGGCCCAGGACAGAGCCTTGCGGAACTCCTCTATGTACACTGATGAGTTCTGATTTCATCTTCTGTTTGATGTTGTTATTTGTGTACTGTATCTCGACAAGCTGCCTCCTGTCATGTAAGTAGCTGTGAAACCATTTTTCCGTTGTCCCTGTCACACCTAGAGCTCTTAATTTGGAAAGTAGTCTGTTATGATTGAGACAGTCAAAGGGCCTTGCTAAAGTCTAGGAATAGGCTTGTTACTTTGTTTCCCTCTTCTAGTTCGTCAATTATATGTTCTGTGAATTGTATCAGGGCAGTGGCAGTTGACCTTGCCTTTTAGGAATCCATGCTGTTGGCTTGTGAGCAAATTGTTTTTGCTGTAGGTGAAGGAGAAGTTTTTCCAGAACTACTTTTTCTATTATTTTTGAGAAAGTTGAGATGAGGGAGATTGGCCTATAACTACCTGTGCTGGTGTTTTCGCCGTTTTTGTATTTTGGATACACTTTTGCTGTTTTCAGTAGATCAGGGAAAATTCCTTGTTGGAGTGATTTATTTGTGATATCTGTCAGGGGTATTGTTATCTCTTCTTTGCAGATCTTGGTTAGTTTTGCTGATATCTCGTCAATTGCCTGAAGAAGTTTTTGGTTTGAGTGAGTTTATGGCTTTTTTTATATCAGAATGCGTCACAGGTTGAAATTTAAATTCAAAATTTGCTGCTGGTGGCTGGTTCGTCTTGTTGTGAGGAGTTTAGGCTGATATTACTGGCTTGTAGTGTTTCTGTCTGCAATTGTGGCAAAAAAGTTGTTGAAGCAATTTGCTATGTCTGCTGGGTCTTGTATGGTTTCATTGCTGTTTGTAGCTTCCATTCAATGGTTGTGTTTGATTTTGCCTTTCTTTCGTTATTTATTACTTGCCATAGTGCTTTGGGCTTGTTATCAGCTTGTTCTATGTGAGCTGTTGCTCGTTCTCGTTTCAGAAGCTTTAATCTTTAGGTCGTAATCTTTCTTTCTTGCTGCTGCCTCTACCTTGTCCTCAATGCATCCTGTAAGTTGTTCTCTTTCCAGAGCTTGGATATATATATTCTTTAGTCTTGTACATTCTGCATCCCAGCACTGTATTTTTGTACAAGGCTTTCTATTTGTTGTTATTTTGAGGGCATGTTCTGTTTAGTGTTTGCTGCAGGATTTCGTGGAAGTTACTATAGGCTAAATTGGCGTCATTTGTTAAGAGTACAGAGTCCCAGTTTTGGCCCTGAAGACTTGTTTTGAAACGATCTGTAGATTTTTTGTTAAATATCCTTTTCTTTTCCCTTTCACGTGGTGGGTTGATTTTTTGGCTTTGCACTGAGATGGCTTGTGCTGTGGTGGTCTGAGAGGCCTGATGTTTATTACAGCTGTTTGGATGAGATGGTCGTCGATATTTGTACAGATCCAGTCAATAGATTTGGCCGTTTCAACAGTGATTCGCGTAGGCGGTAGGTTCTCTCGGACAATACCAAAGGAAGCAAGGAGTTCTTCAATTTTGTTGTTGTCACTGTTTTCAACTAAGTTGTCAACATTTATATCTCCCATAAGGATCGTTCTCCTTTTTGTTTGTAGAGCGATTTCGAGTTGGGCTGATAAAATGTTGACTGCATGGTTCAGGTTTCCACTTGGTGGTCTGTAAACTCCCAGTACTTGGATAGTGTGTTTTTTCATAGCTATTTGAAATAGGGCCGTTTCACATATCAGTTCTGATTCAGCTCCGCTCGTGTTTAAGAGCTTTATTTGATTTTCTATTTCCTTTTTTGCATATCCCAGAACACCCCCTTTTTGGTGATTTTTCCTTGTGAAACCTCCGATTAGAGAGTACCCGTCAAGGTTCCAATTTCAATTCAAAAAGATTTATTTCCAAAAATTTACAAAATAAACTTTACAAACATTCAAGGAAATTGACACCCACATAGGCTGAAGCCTGTGCGTGGGTGCGAGCCGTAATGTAAACATAATATAAGTATATAATATTGAGGAGGTTCAAATTAAAATGACATTTTTTGGTCTGGTACATTTGTGACGAGTATGGAGTATTTTCATTGGTAATAATTGGGTGAGAGGAGTCCAAAATTTAATAATAAAAAAAAGGGAAAGTCTGTAATATAAAATAAACAAAAAAAATGCATGTTGTGGTTATGGACATAATTCTGCTCTAACGAGAGAGCCAGCCCGACGAGAAACGCGTTCCAGTACGACCGAACGCACCACATCCGCGAACCGGGCCACCGCCAGCGACCACCGCCCCGGCCCAACGACGACTGCTGTTCATCGACCACCAGCGGTCTGTGATTTGGCAAACCGTCCAGCAGCCACCGCCGGCCCAACAATAGCCACCCGCGAAGGCCCAACCAACAGACAAGGCGCGTCAACCGCCGGAGGGATGTGATTAACTGTAAGAATAACGGATAGTGGATTGTTTGTCCAAGGTCAGTGAAGAGGTCAAGGTAGGCTTATCTGTATCCCGAGACTATGATGCTTTCGGCCGCGTCTTTGCCAATACTAAGTATTCCAGCCATGCACTCTCTTTTTATAACAGCTTACAGAACATCCTCCAGAGTTTCTCAAATAGCTCGGAATATTCCTATATAATATATGCGCAATATAAAATGGACTTGTTGTTGAAAAAGACCTGTTTAGCTGCAGTGGCTGTATTCCTATCGATTCTGCGGTTCGTGTAGAGTATGTATGGGATACATTGTTAAAAATTAATCTCGGTTGTTTGAATATGTAGAGTAAGATGGTTTTTACATTAAAGCTGTCTTATGCTGAGAACTTCAAAAATATTAAATAGATCATGTGTCGGAAACCTAGTAACCAACTCCAATCGCGGCCTTTAAAATTGATTTTTGGACTATATATAATGGTTCCAAAGTTGTTCTGAGCGCTCCACCCCAAGCAACAATACCCCCCAAAAACAAAGACTGGCAGTACGCAAAATAGACAAGTTTTTATTTCAGAAAATGTTAGTATTCCGTCTAATTGTTTGAATCCAAATATGTATTTCCGAATTTTGTTTTTTAAATATTCAACATGGGCAGTCCCACTTCATTCTCGTATCAAATATTACAACCTAAATACTTGTATTTCTCCACTTTTTCAATCTGTTCGCATTTGCAAGTTGTATTAATGCAGCTGCCGCAAGTGTGAAGAGTAAGAGAATTAAAATGTGGGTCTGATCTCTGTGTTAGTGAGATTGGCATGAATTTAGTTTTTGAAACATTCAGAGATAAAATATTTTGATCAAACCACTTTTTAAGAACAGACAAATCATGTAACGCATTGTTATAGACATCGTCCCCAGTTTTTCCCCCGACATAAAACCACAGTGTCGTCGGCAAATAAAAAACACTGGCCGGATATATTTAACTTGACAACATTGTTTATATAAACACAGAAAGAGAATTGGTCCAAGGGTACTTCCCTGGAATAACACCGTAATCAATGGCCCTCTCCCCACTGTCTACCCCACAAACCGTGACAAACTGTTTGCGATCAGAGAGGAAAACTTCGGAACCAAGATAGGGATAGCCCTCGACAACCTATGGATTCTCCAGTTTGTGTAATAGTTTACTTCTGTCTACGGAATCAAACGCTTTTGCAAGGTCCCAGGAAGACTAACAAACAACGATCATTGCAAGTGATAGCATCATTAATGTTTTTTGATAAAGCAAACAAAGCGTCTGAAATGTTTTTTTCCTTTCTAAATCCATACTGGAAATCGTTAAGAATAGATTTTTGATTCAAATACTGAACAAACTGACCTTTTACAACTTTTTCAATTATTTTAGAAAAAATACTGAGCAATGAAATTGGACGAAAATTATTTTTGCACGTGACATCATTAGACTTATGAAGAGGAATGACTTTAGCTGTTTTAAATTCGTTTGGAAAAATTCCTGATGTAATGCTTAAGTTAACAATGTGCAATAATGGTTTTTACAAAAATATGTACATTTTCCTTTAACAGAGAAGCAGACACGCCATCATAGCCCGGGGCAGAGCCACCTCGTAGACTGTTCACAGTATTCAGTATGTCAGCTTCAGTAACCGTGTGCATTACAAAGTCAGTGTCAGTAGTAAAGTCGCTGTCGTTCACTAATGGAGTCCCACTGTCGTCAATGGCCGAGGCCAGCTGCGATCCAACCTCGGAGAAAAACGCGTTAAACTCGTCGGCCACTCCCTTCACTTTATTTAGGTTCAACTCTCCTTCAAAGTTTTTCAAATATTTTGTGATAGGGAAGGAATCTTTCTTTGTTCGTCTGCCAGCAATTTCGTTGACTGTTTCCCAAAAAACTCTAGGATTGTTTGACGATGAGTTAATTTTCTCTCTGTAGTACCGTTTCCTTGCACTTTTTATTAGATGATTTAAATTATTGCGATAATTTGAAAAATAGCGTTTCAAATCGGTATTAAAGGGCTGTTTTTTAATTTGTTTACTCAATTTGTCGCGTTTTCTTATTGACGTGATGAGGCCTTCCGTTATCCAGGGTTTAATTTTTTTCTTTTTGGATGAACATTTGTTTGGAGATTTTTTAGAATTTTCAACGATAGAAGAAACAATTTCCCGAAAACACCGAGAGCTCTCTAACACATCGTTCGTCCCAGTCACAGAATCCCATTTCTGTTCGCGGAGGAGAGCGGTAAATTTGTTCTTATCTACGAACCCACGACTAACTGTAGGATCGCAGCGAGCCTCAACCCCACCTTCCACAACCTGTATAGTTAGTAAAGTACTTGAGTGGTCAGTGATGTCAGTGCGCCAAACCCCGGCCCTTTACCTTATCAAAGTCGTCATGGTCCACAAACACGTGATCAATACAAGTCCGGCTGTCGTCAGTCACTCTGGTCGGCAAGTTTATACAGTTTACAAACCCATGTCCACACAAAGTATTCAAGTATCGGTCTACATGCAAGTTGTTTTGTAATATGTCTATATTAATATCTCCAAGAAAAAATGTATGTTTTATCTTTCGTTTTTCTTTCGTAAAATCTGTCCAGTTCTTCAATGAATATGTCTTTTGTTACTGTCATGTGTCCTGTATACCGCCAGTAAGCTAAATATAGTTTTGTGAAAAGTAAAGTCAACAGTCAATCCAAAAACGTCACCAATCACCACCTCCGTTACAGTAGCTGATAGTCCCTTTTTCACGTATATAAGTGTCCCATCGTTCCTGTTTAGTTTCTGTACCGTGCGTGCAACATCGTAACCGTCTAAATCAAAGCAAAAAGCGTCCTCGCCCAGCCAGGTCTCCGTCAAAATGATGATGTCAAAACTGAAAGTTGAGTGCCTCGAGTGACACTAATAAATTATTGAAATTTTTAAAATAACTCCTTATATTTAAATGAAGGAGTTTCAATCTATTGATATCTTCAAAAAGTACATGATTACAGACATCACGTGATTCTTCAAACTCCTCGCACCCAACCCCATCATAAACATTTGCATCACCTTCATTTACTACCATTAATAGTAAGTTACTTAATCAAAATAGTACAAAGATAAATAATATTACAATTGAAATGAAATGGAAAACTATAACTATCTCCTCTGATCAAACACCAGGCTATTTACGTCCTACCCAAAACAATAACTCTGTGGTAAAAAGATCTATCTTTATCAATGAATTAACATAATGACATCATGTTGACATAGTTTACAAGGAATAAATACATTTAAAAAAACTGATTAATTTTAAAGCCCATCGTGGCAGAAAAAAATGGTTATAATGTGTGAGTGAAAACATATCCAACTACCAATAAAATATTGAATATGCAGTTTCGAGTAAAATACATTCATGGTGTTTGATCAATGAAAATCAACTACAACTATTTAGCATGATAATTTTAGTGTTATTACATATCAATTATAATTAATGAAAAATAAGTTAAATGTTGGTAAACCAAAGTTATTTTTGGAATGTTAGATCATGAATTAGCTGTGCTGTTTATTATTTCGGAAACATTGATTTGAATTACCTGTATATTGAAGTCTTGTATCTATGGGACAATAAATATAAGCTTGTAATTGTTAAAAAAAAAGAAAAAAGAAAAACAGCTGCAAATTCATACACAACAACTTAAAATGTTCTGATACTTTGTATTCAAGCTAAACAAAACTAAAAATTTTAAAATAAAAAGAAAAATATTATCTTGGGGTTTTTTAAACTTGTTTAAAATGAAAATATATCAAATGTTTTATCACTAGGCGTACTGCACCAGTTTGGTTTCTTGAAACAGTATTCACTTAGACAGTTGGAAAAAAACATTATTTGCATTGCTTTAATAATCATTCAACTATTCACTTTAACTTAACATGTAAGGTTCATGTAATGTAGGTTTTCTTCAAAAATGCCATGTTCTGTTAATATTATAAGGTCCGGGAGGTGATCATTCAGGAAGTGGCCCAGCCTATCCAACTTATTTGAGAGCCAATTTATGTTTTGGTGCATGACGGTGACTTTGTGTGGCCCATGATATGCTTTAGATTGTTTTTGGTTTTTTTGAGGTACGAGTTCAGGAAGATTAGAGTTGGAGACTTTGGTTTGTGTTTTTCTATTGGGAACTGATGTGTGGCTAAAAAATGGGGTTGTGATATGTTTTCCATGGAGTGTTCTGGATTACAACTGGTTATTATGTCTGTGGTTTTTTGTTCCACGAGCAGTTTGAGGATGGGGATAAGGGTTATTGCTTTCTTGTGATGTGGGTTCAGTAGGAGTGTCAGTGGAAACATAACTTAACTCTTTTGAGTTGAGGGTGTTTGCATGAGTTATCCATTTGCTCAGTGTGTCATTTGTATTTGGCGTGATATAGATAAAGGATTCCGTGTGTCTTGTTATTGCTACCAGACAGTGAGGTTTTGAGTCATATATTTCTTCAGGTTTTCTGGAGGTGCGTATTACTGCTATTTTCTCAGCTTGCCTTCCTTGGAATTCATGGATAGTTTTAGTTTTTGTATCCTAGTGCAGTTAGTTCGCGTTTCTCGGACTGTTTGAAGACCAGGCAGGTGTATTCATCTTTTTCAAGGATTTCCTGAATATTCTTTAGGCCTTTATGTGGTTTTGAGACTTAGTTCCCTTTCAAACTCTGCTTGTTGTCTTCATTCCATGGCTATAACTGCTAGAGAGAAGAGCTGCTGTAGATCGTGTGCATCTGTATGACATGTTAAGCACCTTGGTGGTTGTTGCTATTTCTGAGATTCTGTAGTATTTTACTTCCTGATTTGTTCTATTTATGTATGGGATTTGGTTGGTATCACCGATAAGCATTACTTCATGTACATTTGCGAGGAAGGATGCAAACAAGATCTCTCCAGCATGTAACATGAGTGCTTTCATCTATAATGAGCCTGGCATACCTGCCTCCTTGTTTCAGATGATGAGTAGAGTTGATAAGAAATGAATGAACTGTTCTGAAGGAGTCGTTTGCAGTTTTTTCCTGGTTTGGATGTAGGTTTATTGAAGCGTTTCCGGAAGTCCAGTGCTGCATCTCTGGTCGGGAATAGAACAATATCACCATCTCTGTAATTTTTTAATATAAAGGTTGTTTTGCCACATCCTTGGCACTCCTTGAACAAGGTTTAGCTTGATGTCAGGGATCGTAGATATGTTTATGTGTTTGATGCTGTTGTAGAGCCTTAGGTCATTTAAAATGTATGTGTCGTCAGATGTTAGGATGTTGTCATTTATGCAGATATTGTCTGAAGCCACTTTGTATTTGTTTTTGTTCATTTCTTGTCAGATGAATAAAGCGTGCACCATCAAATCCAAATTGGTATACTTTTGTTGTTGCCGTGTTGGTTAAGAATTCTCCTGTTTGTAAATTTAAATGGCATACTTATTGTTTGTTTTTTCACAGAAATCTGCTAACTTGAGGGGTTCTTTATGTATGTGGCTTATGTTGTATTCTTTATATGTTGAAGATAGGTTTGTAAGTATATTTCTTTCTTTAGATTTCCACAGTTCCCTCTGTTCTTGCATTGCTGCATGCATAAAGCTGTTTCTGTTTGGTGTTGTTGGTTTGTGGAGGTGTATATGTACTTGGTAGTGGAAAGAGATCCTTGTGCTGTTTCTCCATGAACTATAGATTGCTTCACATGTCCTTGGAAAAAAGTCTTGCAATTTTTCTTTGATTCTTGTCAATTGTTGTCATCAAGGATGTCATCTATGACCTTTTTTTATCTCTTTGTTTTGGGTGTAAAGGCGGAAGCGGTGTAGATATGCATTGCTTGAGTATTGTAGGACAACCTGTAGGAGTTCTCTGATACTTGATTGGTTTTAGGTGTATGCTTTTCAAGATTTCTTCCAATTTAATTGAGAATAGTATAGAGAACTTTATGCAGTCATTGGCCAGTTCTAGGAAGCGAAACAGCTTTTTCTTCCAGTTATTTTGTTTTGATGAGAAGCATATTAGGATGTGTGTTTTGCCCTGGTTGTCCAGTGCTGTAACAAAGTTGTTAAATGAAAAATTCTTAATTATTAGTCTCTGTGATATTTTAGACATCTCTGTTTGTGGGAAAGTTGTTGGACTGAGAGAAATTTCCTGGTCTGTGTCCAGAAAGTTTAATCCCGCATGTCTGTGGGCAGGTCTGTGTCAGATGTGAGTTGGGTGGTCAATAATGGGGTTTCCTCTGGGGGGAAAGAGAAAGCTTTTATAGTTTTAATTTTTGCGTTGTCCTCTTGGGTCAGGGTTTGAGATGCGGCCACTATTGTGTTAATTGATGAAATTGTAATGTGTTTTCCGTTTAATGATCTTGTTTCAGGTGCTTCTGTTTCTTCATCATCACTTAGTGAATCCCTTTGTTCTTCAAAAAGGTTTGTGTTTTCGTTATTTGTTAGCTGTTTATCAGCTGCACTTTCGGATATTATTGGGGTTTTAATGTTTTCTGCTGGTTGTAGCAGCCTGTTTTTAGCAACTTGCAGGGAGATGCTGAATACATTTTTCGTTAGGATTCGCTTGTTTTCTTTGCTCTCCTTTTTTGTCCAAGGCTGGGTTGTGACATGGGTCTTGTTGTTAGAAGGGGTACGGCAAGGTGTAGAATTCCTAGTTTTTCCACTGTTTTTTACTAGTGTTTTGTCCTCCTTGTCTGTCAGATTTTTCACCTCTGCTTCCAAATTTTTGAGTTTTTCTTTGAATAAATTCTGATTTTCCCTTAGAAGTCCCATTTCTGTGGTAAGGAAAGGAAGTGTTGAATTTATTGAGTTAGTGTTATGTTCTGTTTTGGATTCAGGTTTTTCATCAACTTTTTCTCTCTTTATGACTTCAAAGTTTTTGCCCATTTGAGAGTTTTCTCTTTCAAATTTATAATTTCTTTATCAAGTTCATTTATTTTTAATTCATAATTTCATTGAGAAGTTCTGCCTCGTTGCGTTTGATCTGTCATTGGTCTTCAAAAATATTTTGCACCTTGAGAAGATTTTCATTTTCTCCCCTCTGGTTCCTTGTGATGTCTCAGAGTTCAAGCATTTTTTTTCTCTGAAGTTTCCTCCCATGCAGGGGACCATTATATTTTTCTTCACAGCTTTCTAATTCTTCAATTGTCTGGGCCTCCATGTTGGCCAATTTTACTACTTAGATATTATGGTATTTTGTTGACTTTCCAAAAAATGTGTTCCTCATCTAAACAATGCGGAACCCAATTTTTAAGCATAAGCCCCAGCAAGTAAGATTGTCCTTCAGTTATTTTCTGGGTTGAGTTTCCATCAATACTTTGTTCAAGTTCTTTGGATTGAAGAGTTAGGGCTATTTTAATTTCCATGTTGGTACCAAGGGAGTCGCATTTTCAGACCTACATATCTGTGAAGGAACTGCATTTCCTGCACATCCCAGTATTGCAGAGTCTTTTTTTGAGAAATCTTTCACAGTTTCCTTTACGTTGATAGGTTGACACAGTGCTGCATGTGTACCAAGATTTTACAACTGCCATTACAAAATATTCCCTTATATCTGACACACCTATTGTACAAACTCCACAAGGATATATTGGGCATTATTAAATTCCACAGTCACTCCACGAACTGTACTTAATTCCAGTACATTAGTAATTCCTTAAAATGTATCAGTAATTACAAAAAGGTCAGGTGTAAAGGAACTATAATTATTAAAGGTAAAAATTTTATAATTGATTTAAGGTAGTCAGATGACCATGTCCAAAAATGTAACATTACTGTAGATCATACCCTGTATTGCTAAGGTACTTCAGTGGCAACTACTCCATAGCTTCATCACCACTGAAGACAACCTTGTCAAACGTTATATTGGGCAGTACTAAACCAATTAGTCTGGGTAGTTTGGCTGATTCTCTACAATTTTAGTCTAAAAAAATTTCACAGGATTGGTCAAGGATAAATATTAGTGCTCTTGTATAGGGAGAATTGTCAGTGTGAAGTGGAACTGATTAATTCATTTTTATAATAAACCAAGTTATGTTTCTTTAAGAAACATGTCCATTTTATTTTATAACATGTAAAATATTTTTTTTTTGTTAACTCATCTGTAAAGGTTAGGCAACTTATAATTTAGAGTATGATATTCTTGTACTTATTCTTTAACACATGTACTTATTGCTTAGTTTACAATGACGAGTTAAAGTAGTTAGTTTAAAAAAATAAAGCAATGGTTTTATTAGGGGGGAATATTCTGACGGCTCGTTTAGCTGAGGTTCGTGTGACCGTGAGCCAGAAATTTATCAGTGGTTACCCGTTTTAAGAAGTCCTAAAACTTTAGTTTTTTAGGGGATTTTTTATTTTATTTTATAAGTTTAAAAATTTTGAAATATTTTAAAGGTATTTATCAATTTTTATATTTTTTAAATATAAAAAAGTTATTTGTGTTAAATAGTGAATAAATTTGATGGACCGAGTTTAATTTAACGTAACCTGTACTGATTGTCCTATACTTGATATTCAAATTACATATATCATGTAAATAAATAAATACTTGTTAAAATGTTACATTCAATTAGACTTTTTGCTCCTAGACAATTATCTGAAAATTAAAGAATGGAAAGTGATGGATGTTATACAATATGTGCAATTGTTTTTTTTACAGCAATAAAGAGATTTATTATTACTTGAAGTAAATTCCATAAATCTAATTTTCCCAAGAAATGTATATTAGTAACAAAGATTATTTATTCTAGTAAAAATGTATTTTTCAAAATACACAGAGTTTCTTTCTTATATTTCAATACTGTTTATTATTACTATTTATTTATTTCTTTGGTTCCAAGATGCCTTCTATAGGAGACAATACTTAGTACATGGTAATAGAAATAACAAACTAGGTTTGTATATACTTATTTAGTTTTGTTTCCTAGATCTATTTAAATAAACAGATAAATCAACAAAAATAAAATTAAAAGCAAACCATCTTAGTTTAGAACTGGCGAGGAAGGACCAAGGTGGGAATATCCATCACTAAATTTAAGAACAAAAGGGGAGATAATTAGGATGCATTTTAAGAAACTGAGAAATACAGGTCTTTTTATTCATTACAGGGACTATAAGAATATCTGTTTATTCAAACATTCAACGCGAATCGGTTCTGAATAGTTGTCATGTGCGTGGAAGCAATAACACTTAAAAAGACACTGCATTTCCGTTATCTATAATATTACAGGATTAGGCTTCTTTAACACCTTTTGTCACTTCGTTGGCTGATGAAAATAGAATAATATTATTACCGACAGTTATAATACGTAAGGTACGCCAACAAAATCTAGTTAATTTTTACGAAAACACCACAATAGTTGACAGTAAACGTTTGATAAGGTAGTGGAAAACAACTTCCTGATGTTCATTAGACTGTTTTGTTTATTATAATTATGGAAGTTCTTTTAAACTTGTTGGTAGTCTGTGAGGTGATTTATTGCGAGGCACAAATGAATTATAAAAGAACGCATGATATCACGTTACATCGTGTTTTTAAAAATGAATTGTTCAATGGTTTTAAGTTCTAAACAAGAAATTTATTTATGAACAAGACAAATCTAATATACATCATAACTTCAGCGCCACTTGCCAATAAGTATTGGCTATTTATAAATACCTAAGTGGCTCCGATATTGCAGTTTTATAAGTTTGCAGGCGTTAAAAAAAAATATTATCTTGTAAATTTATAAATAGAATTTTTTTTATTTCTTGAGTTTTGAAAGTCTAAACCATTCTCGAAAACCCACCTGAAAAGAAAACAAAAAAATTTTTAATTGTATGTAACTCCGTCCATTTAATTTAATTGTTATTGTAATATATATATATATAATTATATATATATATATATATATATTAATCATATATATATAAAACAAAAACAAACAATATATATAATAATATAATATACGAATTTATATATTCTTTAATTGTAATTAATTAAACATACATAACATAAGAAATATAACAATTTCATGTGCAATGCTATAAGTTACTGTATTCGCTACAGCTATAACGATGCTCAAATAGATTGGTAGGTATATAACGGTCTGACCGTACCGTATTGTAATAATGTGTGCAGCAGGTTACTTTTCCCGTATCTTTGGAACTCTCTACCGTTTAATGGTAAAGCGAAATGACAGCCGGGTTAAACACTTGTAAAATGGATATATACGTATTTTATTTAATGATTTTGCCCATTTGTCCATTGTCGCACTGTTGAACCATTTAATTCCTCTAAGTTAACACACTTTTCCATTTCTGGGCAGTTAGTTTTATTTTGAATATGAAAACCTAGTTAAGTATAAGATTATGGGCTGCACCTAGTCTTGATTTACTTACACTCATTGTGTTAAATATTACATGCCATCCTGGTTTTTTCCAGCTGACAAATAGTTATAGTCCGTTTTAACAACAATCCTATTAAATTAGTACCTGGTTAAAAAAAAAGCCTTGCGTTTAATTAAGTTAACATGTATTAATTAAATTTGCTAATATCCATAAAGATGTTAATTAATTTTCAAATTATCCATTGTAAATTAATCCAACTCTAACAAACAATTTTTAATTTAACGTATACAATTTCCAATAACAGGTTAATCATTAGGGTAGTGGTATGCTCACACATATGCTGACACATGAAATTGTAAGTTTACATTACAACATATAAAACAACTAATATATACTATAGATTAGTTGTCTTTTATATGTTTGTAAATTAACTTACAATTTTCATGTTCTCAAGCATAATGTGAGCAGACCCACTACAATTTATAATAAAAATACGGTATAATATTTTGGGACATATACTAAAACAGTAACTATTATGGGAAGAACCTCTCCTGAGGAATACTGCGCACCTTAGTGGAGTCGATTTTCCTACAGGAGATGGGCTGGTGCACCTAGTGGAAACATAGGCGGGGAATGGGCAGAAAACATTACTCTTGGGAGACTACTGTCGGGTAAACCACGGTTCAAAAATAATAAAAAACACCGTATGATTAATGACTGTGCACCCTTTACAGTTTTTTGGCATTAGTAGGATAAAGTGAAAGCTTTCTTGTACAAACACCTTTTAGGCTTATGGAGTGAGAAAGAACATTTTTGTAATAGTGTGAGGATTATTTTTTTATTTTGTTAGTGTTATTCCCAGATAAGAATGATGGGGAGTTTGGCTTATGAGAAAAATGCAAAATACATATATTAATAAGATTTCTTTTTATTTAATGTTAACACATTTTAAAAAAAATAAAAAGAGTGAACTAATAATGTCTGAGAAGAAAAACGTTCCAAAAATGTTTTGGTTTAAAGCTTGATTTATAAAAAACAAAAACTTCATAAAACGGATTTACACTAAACCACAACGTTTTTAAGTTTGTTTATAACAGCACAAAGTTTATACATTATATTTCAACTTATGGATTGCTCATGCTAGTAGGCTCTAGCGGAATGAATAATTATAAGGTTTCTGTGCAAATATTAGCGTCATATCAATTTAGTGTAAATCCCTATATTGGGTGGCGACAATCAGTAATTGCCTGTTAAATAATGGAAGACTGTTATTGCTGCCAGTACGGACAGCCTGCTATACATAAAAGCCAGGCAGTAATAATTGCATAAATATCTCGTTACGCCGAGTATTCAAAAGACAGGTTAAGTGCAGCAATAAGTACACAAATAAATAAAAATCTCCAATAAATTCTGATTTTTCGAGCTATATGTTGAATGGAATGTTTGTTACTCAATTACTAAGTTGACTTTCACTTATACTTTCGTCATAAACCCTTGTAAATAAATAAGTCTATGGTATAAGTGTTCATTTTAAAAGAGAACTGCAATTCTTTATATTTTATAGAAAAATTACATTTTGTTTTTACCTCTATTTGTAGTAGCTTTCAAACTCAATTAAATTACCAAGTGGTGCCATGAAAACGAATTAAAACTCTCCTCCTTATTCCCGGGACATATAATCGGTTAATTTACCTAAAC
>NW_025785086.1:0-22594 GCF_021130785.1 Homalodisca vitripennis | reverse complement strand
CATACGGATTTATTTAACTTTTGAGCGAGCGGAACGACGTATCACTGTACGTAAAACGAAGTAATACGATAAGATCACGAAATAAAAACACGCAATTGTTGCGGTCGATTAAGTTTTAAAACGGTCCATTAAGCGTTGTTTCTAAATTATCATTAATGAGTTTGTGTGGTGTGTACGTGCGGCCGCGCGCGCGTGTGTGCGTGTGTGTGTGCGTGTGTGCCGTGCGTGTGTGTGTGTGTGTGTGTGTGTGTGTGCGTGTGCGCGCGCGTTGCGTGTGAGCTCGACACGGATAATATATACTATACACCATGTTTATTATAGAAATGCCAATAATATTATCTATAATTAATAATAGATAATAATTATTATTATAAAATACCTTTTAATTATTAAAAGGGGTGTGTGATTTTTATTCCCTTGTTTGTAGATCTATCTCATTTTAAAAATAGAACTATGTATACATTATAAGAAAAGAACAAATCCATTCGAAAGCTATACTGAAATGTTAATATAGACAAAAATTTTTTGTTTTTTATTATGATGAGACCCTAAATAGTCTCGAACTCATAAGATTTAAGTAGATTACTGGTGGAAATCTAAAACTGCCACCCTTTTAGAAATATTCAGGTTTAATTAAATCAATTCCTCAAATGTCAATTATTAACCTTGTATTCCACCAAAAAACAATGTTTTGAACAATAGGTTTAAAAATTTACTACTTCCTGTAAGGCAAGGCACTTTTCGATTTAATATTGGCTACACTGGTCCTCTAAATACGGTGAGTATAAAATATAAAAAAATTAAAATAATAATGGCTTGAATAAATCTGAATGAAATAAATTAAATAGGCTGGTCTTCTCAAAACATAATATTAAACATAATAATAATAAACTGTCTTTCGAAAATTAAGATTCTCAAACAAAACTAATACAGTTCTCAACAGGAATTTTTCACACAGGTTCCTTTACAGGATATGGTGCTAGCACACTGCAGCTCTTAATTTTTACTCTACTAACAATCCTTAGAATTGTCAATTAAATTTTTTACGTTCGAACTTTAAGTAAATTAGCTCCTTTTACAATTCATATATAGAATAATATATTATAGTCCCCTCAACTCAACAGAATTTGATCTGTTAAAATTTCAAAATTTTCAAATTCCCAATTTTCAATTAATTTCACTTCTTAATTTTGAAAATTTCAAATTTAGAAAAATTTAATGAATTCAGTCAAAGTACTTAGCTCTTTTGGTCCGTGAAGGTCTTGGAGTTCGGTATTAATATAAATCTTATTACCGACGGATCCTACGCGCCCGACCACTAGATTTTAAAAACTCGCACTAAACATGACTTTACTCTCTCGCTTCTCAACTCGGAATGGTAGCAGAATCGTGTGGTTTCTTCTTCGGCTCCTGCACCGACTACGCTCCTGGTGTTCCTGCAGGTCTGTTTAAAATCTCATCCCAAACGCAGGTTGGGCCGCCCTAACCAAGATAGAGTTCCACTGTATCATACTATTGTTTTAGCATTCACATTGCCATCAAGTCAGGTCTAGACCAGATTCCAAGCGCGTTGTGCCCTGCCGCTGGATTACAAATATAAAGTTTTACTTTTTTTATTCCCTATCCACTTACAATTCTAAAATAAATTTTTATTATATTAAATTATTATATTTTAATTTAAAGATATTACCATGTAATTGGTATAGAAACTATATCATAAACCCAATCTTCCCCACTTCATTAAATTTACGAACCAATTAAAATGCACTTTTTTTCCTTAAAATTATGTCCCCATAGTAAGGTAGAAACTACTACTAAAAAACACTCATTTTTTTAATTTCGTTCGTTTTGTGTTTTTTCAGGATAAATGCTTAGTATGAGTAAGGAAAAACGGTTATATTAAATTTTTTCCTTTATCAAAGGGAAGTAGACTTTTTTGGAAAACACAATTTAATTTAAAATCTTCTATCCATCTATCTGTTTATACCTGTTGTTACCTGTGGACGTAATGGAAAAAAACAGCGCAAACTGACAAACTCTGAGCTCGGAAACCGGAAGAACAAGTCAGGTCAGTCGTCCCGGGTCTCAGTAGAATGACCATGGTACTTTCTGCAAACAAAGGCAAGATAAACGACATGAGTTTGAGGCTCGCAGCGATAAACGTCATCTGATAAACATTGTTGGTCAAGTGCGCATATCTTTCTGCCATCAAAACATTAATATTCCAAACGCAATACTCGGTAATATTATTTATTAACTTCCTGTGGTAATCCTCCAAATTAAAATTGAACACATAAATATTTACTCAGTACAGTAGTTCAACGAAAGATTTAGGCAATAAAACTTATTGCGAAACACTATCCTTTATGCTTTTACAGCGTCCCGCAGTCCCAAAGAGGTTATTCCTCGTTAAGAAACGACTAACTTGTGGTGATATATATAGCGAATGTGGAAAACATAGGATTGAGGCTACAAAAGGTGTAGAGAAACAACTTGTAAGACATGTATTTTAGCAACAAAAAACTGTAAGAGCAACAAACTTTTATTATAATAAATGATAAGAGATCCGGCATTTTACAAAACCCTTTACATAACAATTTTAAATTATCCGCATTTAATTACTAGTTAAGATTAAAATTTTGAATTAATATATGTTCATTAGGGTAGATAGACAGGAGAATACTCTTTCTCAACTTCACATCATTTCTCCATTATTTGGAATTAAAATAACAATTCCTCTGTATTTGTCAGCGTGGTTTTTAAAATTTAACGTTCAAAAGCTTTTTCACAACAATCACACTTTTTTGTAAAATATTTCTCAAGAAAAGGTTTTCTTCTTTTAAATAAAATAAAATAAATTAAATTTATCAGTCTTGCTTCCAAAAATAAAATCGCACTAAAAATGTAAATTTCATATTTAACTAAAAAAAATAAAGATTCGATCACAAGTTCTGAGAGAACAAATTAATCTTCAAACTACTCCTATTGTAATCACGTTTAAGAAATCAGACTACCAGATAAACATGCTTTTTCTTTGTATCATCCTACAAACCGCAGACCCTTTCTTGAGACATTACATAATTTACTTTACCTATACTTTGACATCGCAAAATTATTTTATCAAATTCTAAAATATTTTCGCATACATTTTCTCCCATAAATAAATTTTAAATTGCTTTATGTAGCAGACGCTGCATATCTCTCCCCCCCCGTTTGTGTTATAAGTTAGGTATTTAATAACATAATTTAGAAATGAAACCCCAATTTAGTAAGCTATCCTTAACAATTCATTATCCAAAAACTGAAAAAATGAAATTTGAGTAATTGTGTTGGTTTGTTCTTTGCAATATAAGGTTTACTTTCCAATTCCCTGCCATATAACAATTCTACCTTACTCTCTGCAAAGTCCGGAGCGATAATCAGTTGGCTCTTGTCCACCAGTTATTGATTATCCTAGAACAGCTGATGAGCGCAAGGTACATATACTGTTGATGGTAGCTCGCTGTCGTGTGGGTCCCGAGAGTGTGGTCGCTGTAGTGTCGTGTCTCTCGTGTCGTGACAGCAGTGCAGTGATCGCGTTGTGCAGTGAATTTCAGTGAAGTGTGATCATCATACGTCGTACATGAAACAGTTACCCCCTACCATTAAACCGTACAATTCCATTATTTTGCCTGTTCACGACTCAATGATTTTGAAATAATTGTGTTTCATTTCAAAATAATTTTAATTTATTCAATATTTCATTATATCGTCCAAGAATTTCAAATAGTCCATTGTACTTTTAAAACTTTATCATGGTTTTCCAATCAGTCACTAAATTAAAATTATAAACTCTTTTGTTATTTACATGAAACAGAACAAAATGGGTATTTCATTCATTCATATGCATTCGACAAACATAACTACATGGAACATGTGGAAAAACAGCTGTTTAGTTTCCTCATATTATTTATGAACAAAAACATGCGTTCAATTAGTATTCGTTAAATGACCAACAATGTAAGAAATATGTACTGTAATCTACAACACAGTAAAGGTTTTCTTTCTAAACAAATATTAATATCTTTGCTGTGGAATTATTAAACTATTTTACTGAGCTCTATATTCCCTCTTTATTCATGACATCCATCTCTTGTTATTTATTTCAAATTCTTTCCTGTAACAAAAACACAATAATATAAAACACTTGGGACTTGGTTTTATAACTTGATATTTATGGATTCACTTATAACTTATTTCATTAAAAATGTTGTTATTCCATCCTGAAAAATATTTTCCGAAAGAGAAAGAATTTGTCCACCTTCCTATGAATAAACTGTAGACATTCCATTGTGTTAAACTCCTTTCAAGTCCTGGACATGGCAACGTTTTATTTTGGTTCAATCGTTTGTAGGCTGCACTATATAACTACAATCATATATCACCACCACAATTTTAAATGGTCCTTCATATTTAATCTGCAATTTAAAAGTCTGTGTCCTGGTATTCTACAATATAAAAAGTTTCCCACATTAAAAACTTTACAGTTCCGATTTTATCCTTTTAACTTTTAATTCCATTTATGTTGCTTCTTAAAATGTAACAGTGTATCAGCCAATTGTTTACACTCATTAATGCCGTGCTTTTTTGTTACAAATGTCACTGGTTCCCATTTCAACATTTATTCAATACATAGTTTGTAATTTAATTCAATTTTAGAACTTGAGTAGTCCGTCACATTACTCACTCAAATTTAAAAATATACTGTCTTCAACAAATTATTTAAAATGTTACCTGAATGAATTTTCGGAGTGAAATCAGTGAATTCCAAGAAGTTGTCCACTGCCATCTTGATGTCGTCGTCGTCGAATGAAATCTTCTTCAGCGGTTTAACAGTATCGTTCCCTTTCTAACTGCACCGCAGTACGGCCGAAGTTGGTATGTGGTTTTATTTTGATCTCAAACACATCGTACATCATACTCTGATAGTTCAAAAATATATTAATTCTGCTATATTATCAGTCATACATTTCTTGGTATAAATAGTTTTCATAAATCATAAAATCATACATTTTCTTGGCATCATATATCTATATAAATTCTTTTGATCCATTTCAAAATTAAAATAAATTAAGGTCATATTATTCGTATAAACATTTATCAAGCATTAACCTAGTATTAATAAACAACAACAATAAATATCTATAGTAATAACAACAAACAGTCAACAGCTAATAACATGTAACTAATTATTCATTATCACTGCCTCATTTCATTTCTGATATTGTTCACATTTGGATTAATCTAAGTTACTACATTTGTCTCAAAGTTTTTCTTGATTTAACAAAATTGTCCTCACATCATTTTTCAACACTGTTTAAGCCTATAAATAGCTCATCCAATAGTGCCTCTTTAAATTCCATATTTCTTTTAATAACACAATGATTTACAAAGTTGAATTTATAACTGTTGTTCAAAATATTCTTTTTTAATTTTTGAACTAAGTTACAGTATATCGAGATACCTCTGGTTACTGCAATTACCAAAACTAACCCGCACACTGTAAAGTTAATTCTTATGATCTCCAGTAAAACTCACTTAAAAAAAAAATCTTTTTCAGGACAATAAAGAATCAAAGTTAAAACTGTAATTTAACTGTGTTTCACTCAAAAATATTTGTTAAACCGCTTTATATCTTGATGTATAGAACTTAATCTGACTGTTTGAATACTAAATGGTTATTACCAATAACTTTTAAATAATATTAAAAATGGAAAACTTTAACTATGAAGTATACTCTTGAAACTTGCGTTTAATTATAAAGTTAATTCAACTATTCTTATTTCCATTTTGTATAAAAATGTAATAAAATCCCTGTAGAAGAAAACTATCATTAGTAAACATCAAAACTCCAATCTGAAAATCGTAATTCGACTATAAAAGAGCTACAATATGCAAATTCCCAAGCAAATGGATATGGGTTCTAATAAGTCGAAAACCACCAACTAAAACAACCGCAAAATAAACTCCAAATACGCGTGCCGTAGCTATTTATACCTCCGTTTCCAGTAAACTCGCTAACTAAAATAATCTTCAAACCACCCCTATTGTAATCACGTTAACAAACTAGGCTACCAGAAAATCCTGCTATCTCACTGTATCTGCAGACTCGTTCTTGGAAAAATAACATAATTTTCTTTACCTATACTAATACATCATTAGTTAAATTCAAATATATTTTCACATATATTTTCTCCCATAAATATGTAATGATAATATTTTAGCAATCAATTTATCAATATATAATGAAAGCATATAATGAAGCATCTCAATTAAAGTCATTACGAAACTAGTTTTGTAATTACTCTATCGTTGTGTAACGCAGTTTCGGTCAGACGATGAAACATCGAATAAGATATATGTGCAAGTTGATAATACAATGTATAAGATCAATCTTTTATTGAAAACAATATGTATATATTTCTTTTGATATTATCTTTTTAGGATGACAACTGAGTTTTTAAGGGATAACGTAAAGTATTATCTTAATCAGATATTTAAGAGGAAAATGTTTTAACACTAACTTTATTGTTAGGGCTATAACTTCAGGAAGAAAGTTAATTTCACAGCAGGAAGCAAATGAGAGACTTGGCGATTGTTTCGGGAACAGAAGGAAGGAAAGGAGAAAATCAAGGAAATTTGTTACATCGGACTCATTATACTGACTATTGGCTTTTACATGTACCACTAAAGGTACCATTGATCGATCCAGCTCTGCCTTTTACTAAAATTCGTGAAATAAAAACTACGTTTATAATGAGGATAGAATCTTCGATTTTGAAAGGCATAACCAAAATTCTATTAATATTGGAATAATGTGTTATTATTCACTAGTAGTATCACATGTTTATAATATTTTACGATAATTCAACGTTTACTATCCTTGGATATAAAAAAGTTTAGCATTAAAATATAAATAAATCTCTAAAGATCACTGTGCTCACTTAAAAAAAAATCCAACAAACAATTAATTATATTTTACTAAATACTTTTTTGGAATATTCCCTCATGCACGTCACCAAACCCCTAACTGTGAAACGAGGTAATTTTTGTGGCATAATCAAACGTTTACTATCTTTGGAGGTAACAATATTTCAGCTATGAAATCGAAATATATCTCTTTAGAGCATTGCACTTATTTAAAAGAACAATTTATTATATTTTACTATATTTTTTGAGACATCCCTCATGTACATCACCATACCCCTAGCTGTGAAACAGAGTTAATTTATGTGACGTGTTTTGCCTCAGAAGTGAGGTGTTAGATAAAAATTCCTAAAGGGTAGATGATAAAACAATTATAAATGCATTCCAGTTGCATAAATATGTGGATTCTGGAGCTGGAGTCAGCGTATGGAGATAAAATAGATGAATAAATCTGGGTCACTATTATTAAATTGTTGCTATCTCAATGCCAGTTTAGCTTGTCAATATTTAATCATTTATAATGTTATTTAATTGCACGTATTTTATCATATTTACAATTTATTAGGTGTTTTTTTAATATAAAAATGTGTTTATTTTTCATAATTCAATATTAGCAATTATGATATTTTAATTCCGTAGTAGGATACTATTATGAATACCAAAATAACTATTTCTACCACATACACACAAATAACAAGACTATACCACATACACACAAATAACAAGACTATACCACATACACACAAATAACAAGATTATACCACATACACACAAAATAACAATACTATACCACATACACACAAATAACAAGACTATACCACATACACACAAATAACAAGACTATACCACATACACACAAATAACAATACTATACCACACATACGCACAAATAACAAGACTATACCACATACAGACAAATAACAAAACTATACCACATACACGCGCAAATAACAAATAATGATGATCTTGTAAGGGCTGTTTAGAAACTATATTCATTAGATATTCTTCTAATAATAAGATATTTATGACAACATAATCGCTTTGGATGTCAATCACCGCTATTCTATAGTAGCTATTCTTCTTTTTCTTATAAAATTCCGTGAAATCTGTTTTTAATTGTCAAAAAATCAAAACAGGCACAAGCTATTCAATTTTAATAAGAGAATTTCTACTAAAAAATATAAATAAAAATTTATAATTATTTTAGTAGATTGTAATTATAAATTGTATTTATTTATTCAACATTCCGAATTTAGTACAAACAATTGAAAATTAGATCATCGGTGTCTTTTCATTATTCCCTCTAATCCCAACTCGCGCCATCCTGGTTCTCTTCCAAGATCAACACGACCATTTAGATTGCATGATACAGTACGTGAGTAAATGTATCTGCCGTGGTGTGTGGATAGTGTGGCGATACGGTCCTGCCTATATTGTGCAGTGTTACTTGGTTTTGAGTACCTTCTGACTGAAATTTAATATCTCATGTATAAATTGATTTTTGTATGTTTTGTTTAATGTTTTGTTGATTTCCAAATATCGTCATGTGCTTACACTTACATTTTACGTTTTAACATCTTTCAAAAGTTCAAGAACTACAGCTAGCGGTACTAGATTAAAAAAAACTTATTAGTATATTCTAAATCAAAGAAAAGTAAAGAATGCATTAAAAATATGATTAAAAAGATATAAGTTATTTTAGTAGTAAGTTGGGATGATAAAAGTTAAACAGTAGTTTGTATTAAGTACGACAATGAAATTTGTTATAAAGCTAAAGACCCAAATTGAGTTTAGCGGAATTGTACTAATAGAACGCATACACAGCATACATATTTTAAAATAAAATATTTATGAACATTTACACAAAATAAACATTTTGAGTTTTAGCAAAACCCCTAGAAATTTTATTAATTATTATTTATATATTTTAAAATGTATTAATTATTTTTTATCTATTTTTAAATTTATTTATTATGATTTATTTTTAATTTATTATTATTATTTATTTTTAATTTATTATTATTTATTTATTTTTAAATTTACTATTATTTATTTTTTTATTAATTAATCTAGACCTAGCGGCGTGGAAACAAATATTGGTGGCATTGCTTTCTTTCCTGTTCAACACTATTTTAAATCATCAAAGAAGCATAAACGTACATTATAAAAAAAGTGTTGACGTGGCATCAATGATTGGAAGAAGGACATTCTTATACTCATACCTATTTCCTTAATATTTCTGGAGCAACCTTTTCACTGTTTATTAAAGATTGTTAGGATTCCACAAATTATTTTCAACAAACCAACTTGAGTAATGATAAAGATCTCATTACAAATATTATTTGAATTGTACCATAATGTAACTAAAGAAATAATACATTGAATGGGTATCTAAGAAGAGCCGTTAAGATTTGAACGAATGGAAGAAAATACGTTCTTATTACCAAATAGTATTGTTGCTTATTAACCTTTTACATTTACAATTTCGATTAGCAGCCTTTAAAACTGTCAGTGTTTAAAAAATATGTTTGAACCTATAAAGTTCTAAACCTAGATATACTCAAACATACTTAATGCTCCAAACAATACAATGCTAGTGAACATACAATAAAACTAGGTTTTTGTAAATAAAAGTGTCTGATTTCCCCTTGGATCCTAGTGCTGAAAGGCTAAATCCTTATTCTTTATTGGATGCTTTTGAATCCAAAAGACTACACAACCCCCCCGGTGGCAAGAACGAAAAAGCTTCGTTTGCATAAGAGGCTAATGAAACACGAGCGAGCCAGATGAGTTCCCATTTGTGCCCGATTAGACTACGGGCAGTCTTTCAACATGATGGAGTCTGGGTGAATGGCCTTCATCTTGCTTTCCTTAGGGGATGTTTCAACGATAGTCTCGTATTCAATCTATTAGTATTCCATCATGCAAGACCAGTGAAACAAATATGTGTATTTCATTGATTTGATTTGTTTTCGAAATTATAACTAGTATTTTTTTCATTACTGAAAACATCTAGAGGAATACTACAAGTATGTTTAATCACCACTAAAACATTTACATTATAAAAACTAATGTATAAATGTAAAAGACATCAGATTTTTTCCCTCAGTAAACCACGCAGTGTTACTGGAGAGAACGAAAAGACTATAATTTTGACTTTCAAATTGTAATCAAAATATAATGAAAGGCCAATTTTTATTCACTTATTTAAAATAGTTGTTTAACTCAAAATGATTAATTGTTGATACCAGTAATTTATAACGTTATGAGTAACTAAATTGTATTTTGCCTATCGTGTGCAACAGAGTATATTCAAATTTCTTAAATATAGTTTACTTAATATTTTAGTTAAAATATACATCTTACACCCCTTATATATTAGGGGTTTGTTGGTTAAAAGCGTAAAAGGTTAATTTTTTGTTATACACTATTAACATAAACAGGGCACAACAAATTAAATAAGCAAAACACTCAGTAAAATTTTTAATGGCAAGCTTGTATTTACAAAAGCGAATGTAAACTAATCGATTAGAGGAAAGTCCGGTAGTCCACTTAGGTTCATTAATTACATGCAATTTAAAAATTTACCATAAAATTGGAGTTTGGGCATTAATTGCTCTTATAATATTTTAAAATTAATTTACTAAAAAAAATTTAAAATAACTTTTTCAAGGCGTACTGAAATTAAAATACTTCCAAAAGGGTTTATCCCACTTCTATAACCACATGATATGAAAACAACATTCCTGAAATCATAACTCCACACGCACTTTTAAACTAGAAAAATAAAATTAATTAGTCAGGAATTATACTATTCAGAGTTTATGGTAGTGTTTTTAAAACCGCTTTTGGAACTGAATTAAAGACCCTTGTATTCGGTGATAGTCAGAGGCCAACTACGTAGGGGTTGTATTGACTAGCCCTGTCGCCCGAGATAGTAACTACCCTGGATGAACAAGGACCATTACCTCACTGCCCTGTCGTACTCTAGGCTCTTCTAACCATAGGTTACACTGCACCACTAATGGAGGAGTTTGTTTGCTGCCCAAGCTGAGATAAGTACTCACCTATCTGGGATTGGACAGGGCCTATTACATATAATTGTACTGATTTTGTATACTTTGGCGGCTCTTCTACTGTAGTTCTTAAAACTGTCATCCACTAAGGGGTAGTTTTGCTGCCCTGTCCGAAGGTAAGTAAACTACCCTGATTGGACAGGGGCAATTACCACTCGACTGTCGTACTTAGCTCTTCCTTACCTAGGATTACAACACTGCACCACTAAGGGGTTGTTTTGCTGCCCCTAACGCCGAGATAGTACTACCCTGGGATGGACAGGGCCATTTACTACTGACTGTCGTACTTAGACTCTCTTCTACCTAGGTTACACTACACTTGTGCAGAATCCACTAAAGGGGTTTGTTTTGCTGCCCAAGCCGAGATAGTAACTCCCTACCAGCTGGATTGGACAGGAGCCATTAAACTCACATGCCTGTCCGTAACATTAGGCTCTTCTAACTAGGTTACCATCTGCAAGCCACAAAAAATAAAAGATTAATATAGGGGTTTTTTGCTGCCTGTCGCCCAAGCCGACGATAGTACTACCCTCTAGGATGACAGTGGCCATTTAAAACAACTAAGCCTGTCGTACTTAGCTCTTCTACCTAGGTAATACACATGCACCACTGAAAAGGGTTTGTATTGCTGCCCTGTCCGAGATAGCAACTACCCAACCCTGGATGACAGGGCCAATATACACTGACTGTCGTACTTAGCTCCATATCTAACCCTAGGTTACACAACTGCACCCACTAAGGGGTTGTTTGCTGCCCAAGCCGAGATAGTACTACCCTGGTATGACAGGGCCAGATATACTACTGACTGTCGTACTTAGTCTCTTCTACCTAGGTTACACATGCACCACTAAAGGGTTGTTTGACTGCCCAAAGCCCGAGATAGTAACTACCTCCTGGATGGAACAGGGCCCAAATTACTACTGACTGTCGTACTTAGCTCTTCAACCTAGGTATACACCTGCATCCCCCCCTAAACGGGTTGTTAAAATGCATGTCCCTGTCCGAGATAGCACTCACACCCCAGTGGAGACATGGCCATTTACTACTGTCTGTCGTATACTTAGCAATCTTCTACACCACGGTTACACTGCACCACTAACCACCCAGGGTTGTGAATGCTGCCCTGTCCGAGACCTCAGCACGTCCCCACCCTGGTTCATTCGACAGGCCATTTCTATACAGACTGTATCGTACTTAGTCTCTTCTACCTAGGGTTACACTGCACCACTAAAGGGTTGTTTTGCTGCCCTGCTCCGCTCCCAGATAGCACTACCCTGGATGATCAGGCCATTAACACTTGACTGTCTTTACTTATCTCTTGTACCATAGGTTTTACACTGCACCACTAAGGGGTTGTTTGCTGCCCAAGCTGAGATAGTACTACCCTGGATGGGGACAGGGCCTTTACCCATTGACTGTCGTACTTAGCTCCTTCTACACCTAGGTTACACTGCAACCAACTACAAAGGGTTGTTTGCATGCCCTGTTAACCGAGATACGATACTAACCATGGACTGAGCAGGGCCGCTTACCCCCAGTGACTGACGTTAACTTAGCTCTATCTACCTAGGTCTACACTGCGACCACACTAACCAAGGGTTGTTATGCTGCCCAAAGCTGAAGATAGTACTACCCCTGGGGATGAAGTACAGGGCCTTTTACCATTGACTGTTGTGTACTATAGCTACTTACTACACACTATAGGTTACCACTGTCACCTCCACTAAAGTGGTTGTTTGTCAGGCCGCTGTCCGAGATAGTACTAACCATGGACTGACAGGGCCTTTACCATTGACTGTCGTACTTAGCTTCCTATCTACCTAGTGGTTGTACACTGCACCACTTAAAGGGTTGTTTGCTGCACTCAAGCATATGACTAGTACTTCACCCTGTGGATGGACAGGGCCTTTAAGCCATTGACTGTTGTATTTCGGCTACTTCTACTTTAGTTCTAAACTGGCATCACTAAGGGGTTGTTTGTCTGCCTCTGTCCGAGGTAGTACTACCCTGATTGACCAGTGGCAATTAACCACTGACTGGTCTCCGTACTTAGGCTTCTATCTACCTAGGTAACACTGCACCACTAAAGTGGTTGTGTGTTGCTGCCCATGTCCGAGATAGTCACTAACCTGGATGACAGGTGCCATTTACCACACTGACTCGTCGTACTTAGCTCTTCTCACCTAGGTTACACTGCCACCACTAAGGCGGTTGTTTTGCTGCCCAAGCCGAGATAGTACTTACCCGTGGATGAACAGGGCCATTACCCACTGCCTGTCGTACTTAGCTCTTACTACCTAGGGTTACACTGCAACCCACTAACAAAGGGTTGTTTGCTTGCCCAAGTCCGAGATCTAGTACCCTACACCCTGGATGACAGGGCAATTACACACTGCCTGTCGTACCTTAGTCTCTTCTACCTAGGTTAACACTGCACCACTAAGGGGTTGTTTGCTGCCCTGTCCCGAGATAGCACATATCCCTGGATGACAGGGCCATTTACCACTGCCTGTCGCAATTACTTAAGCTCTATCTACCTAGGTTACACGCCACCGCACCACTAAGGGGTTGTTTGCTGCCCAAAGCCGAGATAGTTACTACCGCTGGATGACAGGGCCAATTACTACTGGACTGTCGTACTTAGCTCTTCCTACCCTAGGTTTACACTGCACCACTAAAGGGTTGTCTTGGCTTGCCCTGGCCGACGATCAGTACTACCACTGGATTACAGGGCTATTACCCATTGGACTGTTGTACTAGTGGCTCCTCTACCCTAGGTTTTTCACTCTACTCTCTAGTACTTTTCTACAAATCTTGCAAATCTGTAACAACAATGTTAATAGGACTCATGCACTGTTATGGCCGCATATTCAGTTGAAAAAACTGTATGAGATTACTAGTTTTAGAGAAATAAAATTAATTATGTATCAAAAATGTTTTAGTTTGTTACGTTCCACAGTTATAGATTACTAGCAGTTATCCCGCGGCAGTTATTCGAAGAGTTTTGGTTTAAGCACTTGTATGAGCATTTCCTGGTAGTAAAAATAAAAATTGAAATATTTTATTGTATATTAACAAATTGGGTTTTGTTGAATCTTTTTAATTTCAGAAGTCATAAAATACGCACTATAATTTATAAAACATTAACTAGATAAAATTTATTTGACAATTTTAATTTAAAATTCCAATCGGTACTTAGTTAAAACAAATCCGTCAATGCATGATCCAAGCACGAACTACTTTAAGAGGCAGGCCTTGCTAAAGGCGAGATCAGCAGAACATATTTGTCTTTTAAATGTAATACTCCAACTATATTATGCAATTTCTTTACATATAATAACTAATATTTCTGTATAAAAATATCAAATTGGCGGCTAGCGGCTAAAACGAGTTGACCGTTTCATGACCTATGGTTATGTGCTTGAATAATAATGAGTATTTTATCACCCCACAGAAGTTTTTGACACCCTTTTGTGTACAAGTGTTCGACAGTATGTATTTACTAAATCAGAAGCTAGAAACGACGATTGATGAAAACAATAATAATACTTTTGCCTAATTAGGTATATACGCAGCTTACCAACCACTGTATTACGTCATCCTATTACATGAACCTAGTGGAAAGTCTATTCACTAAACCTACGGTATCCACTCATATATAAAGGATGTGTATTCACATGGTAATCAAACCATACAACTAATTTTATTTGATCGAAATTACACGTATAAACTAACGAAATTACAACATCTTAAACCAATTTTGTCCACACACTCAATATACGCTCATTCATATTCCAGAAATTCGTTTGAATGGTGGATCCATAAAGTACCTCATGATTCTTAAAAGGAAAGGCCCGTCTCCAGATTTTAACATAGACCAACCCAACAATTAAGAAATCCCCCATATTCCACACATATATTCACTAACCGGGATGACAACATAATTCAGTACTCATGTTATATTTTGTAAGGATAAACTTTGTCAGGTCGTATACATGAGACACCAACGTCATATGTAGAAACAATCCTTAACAAATTATGATAACAGCCAGCCTGAAATGATTGAGTGTTACATTGGGAATAAACTCCTTAATACATTTTCTTTCAACGCCCCTACTGATGGTGATGGCAATTTACTTATTCATAACAAAATAACCTCTGTAGTGTTTTCAACCAAACCTAATTATAGGTTACTGTATTTGCGTATTCGTTAAAATTATAGGTTTATGCAATACACAAGTTTTTAACACTACGATAAATTTTATATTTGGTACGTAAAACATTTGAAATGAAATGAAATGAAATGAAATGAAAAAATAGACTTTTATTGAGAGGCGAAGTATTAGGGACTATAAAGTCCTCTCTACCACTTAACCTCATAAAAAAAATTAAAACTAACATATATATATGAATGACATTTATAACCTAAAACTTAGTCTATTTATTATACACTATATAATTAAATGAATCTTAAAAATAAAAACACAAATCATCAATAAATTAGTGTAACTATATACAATCAATTTATCCCAATAATTTCTGCAAGACAACCACACTCGCACTTCATGTCACAACTCTGCATGCAATTGCCCTAAGTACCGCACACCAAAAGCCGCCAAACCGCTATACCCCCCTGAGCCCCCAGCATCAAGGCCCTGACCTCCGCCCCAACAGCGAGGCGCGCTTATCGATGGCTCTGATCGTTCCACAACGGGTAAAGCATTGTCGCACAATCGACAGGCAGAAAAACTGTATAACGATTTGCTAAAGGTAGCTGTTCGATGAATTGGGATAGATAATAAGGATGTAACCATCCTTGTACTTCGTTCACTTAATTTTCAGACATAATACGAAAGTTTGTTTGAAAGATAACTAGGGACAATTTGTATTTAAAAGAGATGATTTACCATTACTCATTTGTGAGGTATGTTATTTGGAAACTACTACATTATTATTCACACAATCATTTGTTAGAATTTTTTAAATTCAAGTTTAATTCGTTTAGTGTAACTAGAGTTGAAAGAATGCATGGTTTTTAGGGAAGGAAACTATAGTACGAGGGCGACAAGTCTGAATTTTTGTTGTTGTGGAAAAAAGGATACTGACTTAAGAATTGTAAATTTCTAAAAAAATTTCACTAAACACATGAGATGCAGTTTTATATTCATAATATAGTTCACTACGAGTATATAGTTAGTGTTCGCCAATTCTTCACTAATACTTTACAAAAAAATATAGGCCTACTTTTCCTCATATGTATTATTTTACCCACCTTTATAACCCGAAAGCTAACAATACAAAATATGGAATACATACAAGGATTGTGAGTTGAGTAAGAAAATAATTTTTATTTACTAAATTTAAAAATATACTTCATAATCATTGAAAAAATAGGTCTACAGGTTCTTTTTAATTTTCTTTTATAATTAAAAGGAGGTTTTATTATATTTCCAACATTTAATTTACTTCAATAAATTTGCTATTGCCAACTAGAGGAGCTAGAGAGATACACGACTTACATATACAAGCCTTGACCCGCCGGCAGGACCATGATTTTACATATTAGCCCGGACCCATTGGTAAATATGAAATTCAAATTTCAAATCTTGTTCCAAATAGCCCTCTAGCAATTATTATTCATCTCTGAGGCATTGTTGAATTACATTTTCTATTTCAAAATTACTAAATCGTAATAATCTATTTACTATAAGCCCGTCCTTTACTATTTATTGCTATTGTACGTACGGCAAAAGCATCTCATGTAGTGGAACTGGATCGAATTAGGAGACTTCAGATCTCAGCTATTTCGTATAATTTTCAACTTGGAACTAGTTTATTCCGCTCGCGCCTTATCTTGATGCTGTCTACTGTTAACATTGAAAAGGTAGTATGTCGCATATTAAAAGCTGTGTGTTCCACAAGGTCATGTTACAACAAGCAAGCCAAGTACTCTGAGTAAAAGATTGCTGTGTCAGGAGGTCTCGCAAACGCTGCACCTGCCATTGAGGTTGATGTTGGCGGCCCTGGCCCGATTAAGTTGTACAAGCAAATTTGTATCGTTTCCATATTTTAAAGTTTTAAGGACATATATCGTTCAAACCGAAATCATCAGTACGAATTACTATTTTATTGTAACGACTGTACAGGATATTTTAATGACTTGTGAGTACATATACGCTCTTACTGATATTTAAATATTTTCGATACATTTGAGGTTACCGGAAGAAATCGAAAGTTAGGACTAACCTCTTGAAAAAAATTACTGACAGTTATATTAATATAAACTGACAACTATTCTGCGCAACGTAGACGCGCATATCAGGCTGCCAGTCGAGGGAATCTACGGGAATTGCTGCAGCTGGCCTGTTAGGACCACAGAGTTAGTGTCCAATCGCACTATCTATCAGATAAGCGGCTATTTGATAAGGCAAGGACACCGCCCAAATAGTACCTTCACGCCATCTATGCGATAAGCGGATAATTAACTGGTTACTGCACTATCAGGTGAAACACCGGAGCTCAGGGTTCATAAATTCAAGCTGCATCGCCTAATTGTGTATGCATATAAGTAAAGAATGGATACACAATTTATTAATACAATATCTTTTTACTCAAAAATAAAAAAGGAATAATCTGTAGATATTTTCTTTTTATGTACTATACCAGATTTAAATAATTCAACTTTACCCTGTATTGGACTTTTCCCTGGACAATACCCAAAAAGGGTAGGCCTTGTATTATGTTTTAAAGCATAAGTATTGATTGAAGAGGACCCTGGTGAATGGTGAGTATATCTTGTTGTTGGCCTCGGATAAAATTGTTGGAGCGTCAGTGAGGACTGGATTCCCACTAGACGGTGTTAAATGCAGTTAATGAGAAAGCTTAGTGCGGCAAAATCCCGCCACCATGCGGTCACTGACACCCGACTCAAGATCTGCCTCCGTGATCAAATGGTGCGTCCCCGTCTGTTCTCTCTCTCCAAGACAAGCTTGTCCCGCCTCGCCGTTGTTATCACCTCTTACCGGAAGGAAGTCGCGCTCTGACAGCGGTTACTCAGAACGAGGACAACCATATGAAAGAACAAGGACGAGCTGATAGAAAGTATCAACCTGCTTACTCACCAGCAATCGTGCTTAGTTTCTCCAGTGCCTGTCAATGCTTCTTCAACTAGAGGAGAAAGATAATGAACTTAGTTCTCATGAAACATACACCTACACAAGCAAAGGGAAGTGGCTGTTCAAACGGGAGGAGCTCCCTGATACCAATGAAGAACCTTGTAAGCACTGTGTTATAATGAATGAGGAAGCTCGTAAACATGAATCAGTCCATCAGAGACTTCTAGAGGAGGAACACGTAAGATTACAGAACACCATGGCAAGAGCACAATGAGACTGAGTGAACAGTAGGGTGGTCGGTAGGAATGTTCAACAGTGACAATAATAGGCACGCAGTTTCAATCTCCTTTGCCTTTAAGTAAAACTGACTCTTTGTTGCCTGATAAAAATAATTTAAATTTAAATACCGAAGTATTCATCAAAGTAAAAAGGAGAACAAGAAAACGAAAACGATATAGCAAAACCTATTTTAAAAAAAGAAACCAACGCAAAATTTTTGATAACAACTCAAGCATTATTTGGAGAAATCCACCTGAACCCCTACACAAAAAACTATCATCGTCTTCGACGACAGCCTTGGTAAAGATATTTATAAATTTTCAACAAATAAGTTATCCCCATGCTGTAAAGTATTTGTTGACGCGTGTTCGGGGGCTCCTTTGTCCCATGTCTTGGACAATGCCCTCAGTATGACGAGAGAATTTTACAAAAGACGACACAGTGTTTATAATTGCTGGGGCTAATGATCTGTCAGACGTTACCACTAAAAATACTGATGGCGGAGAGAAAATGAAGAAACCTGGATTCTGGCCTATCTGAAATTTGCAGGCGCTTCTACTAGTATGTTGGCCGCGCCTTGTTTCGTCATTCCATTATTGTTTCACTGTTTCCATTGCTAGGATAAACAATTCGCCAGGGTTGGCTGTAGGGCGAAGCGCCTGATATTACCTGCGCGGCAAACACACTAGTACAAAGCTGTGCGCCGGCACGGGCCAGGTCTCTTCTTTTCTCTAGCCACCAGTAAACAGGCTGCTAGAGTTACTCGTGGGACGAAGTAAAGAAGTTTATTATGACACATAATCATACAAACTTTGCAGTGGTGTCAATGTTTCATCGCCATCACGATCCCTGGAACCGCCTACGTCAACAAGGAAGTGTGGGGTATCAACATGGAGCTGAGGGAGAGTCTCTCGACTAGGTGGGAGGCCGCGATAGTGGACGTCGTCATTATTGGGGTGACATTTATTCACCGTACACGGGCAGCATCTCAACCGGAGTGGGAAGTTGGTGCTTTACGACATGATAGCTGTGGCTGCCACGGAGGCTTCGTCTGGCCGCCGCTCGACACCCAACGACTGTCCGTAGGGTCTGAGACCGGGGCTGGCTTCTCGGATTTATCTTCCTCAGCAAAATCTCAAATGCACGAAACGCCTTCGACACCACATCCTTAACCGACAAATTGCCTTCGAGCACGAGAGCTAGGAGGGCGCGGTGAGTTCAACCCCACGTACTGGACTAAGGTTGACTGCTGCGTTTGTCGGTGCTCCTGCGGATGCGCCTGGTGTCTCGTCTGCTTCTGGTCGGTCTCCCGTTGCTGTGCAGCCTTCACCTGCTGCTTTCCTGTGTGTCTACTTCTATCCCACTTGAGCCCAGAACATCCAGACATTGGGACTTTATCAGATGCCGTCAGCACATTCCCTATCGTTCCTAATGAAGGGAATCAACGTACTTATTTAAAAAAAACTGTTTTTTAGACGCAGGTTTTACAAAGGTTATAGATACATAAGGCTCGGGTGTGCATAACATATATTCAAGACCAAATCCAAAAATTTTAAATAATCCAAATTCAAAGTGTTAAAAATTTCACACAATCATACATCTAAAAACTGAACATACCGCCTCAAATAAGTTAGGACGAGCTAGTACTCATGTGTGATGAGCTGAAACCTGATGTTACTGGGTCATCTCGGAAACATGGCGTATAAGACCGGGATAACAGTATCTTTTTTTCAAACGAGAAAAATTACGAATTAGCAAACATTTTCTCTGTAGGGACCACGTAAATAAGGGGGTGATGTGGGCCATTTTTTGTAAAAAGTTCTCTAAATATTACTCAGCTCAAGATCAAACTATACATCCGAACACTAGACCTAGAAGCGGAGGGAGTCAAAAATAAATACTAAATCTATGCGGACGTTAAAACATTATTGGATTGTCTCGCTCACCCAATGGCTGCAGTAACTCCTTTTTCCAGCGTTTGGATTTGATTTTAAATTTTTTATTTTCAAACAAATATTAATTTATTTTAATTGGTGACTTTAATATAAATGTTACTAACAGACCATGTCATTATTACCAAACCAAAACCTTAAACACAGCGGCTACGGGACATTCTAAATTCTTTTGGACTTAAATTGGTCAGTTGAGCTCGCACCGACTAGGGTAACCGCTTTGACAAGAAACAGCCATCGACAACGTAAATTACCTCATATCTGGTATGTCTCTGTTTCTGTTTTGAATGCGGCCATCTCAGGAACCATTTCGCGCAGGAGGTTATTATTGACGATTGTCCGCAGGATGGTGATTAGGGCATCGGAGCTCCAATACAAACGCGTTGGTGCGACCAAAAAATATTCATGAATTGAAAATGCATCTAGCGCTGGAAATCCTGGGATTTTCACTAGGACGATTATAATTGCCTAGATTACATGTTTAATGGATTTCAACAATAGATTTCATCCTTTTATCTGAATTTGTCATGTCCTTTAAAAACCAGTAGAGTAAAAAAAAATTGCACCAAACACAATACGTTGGATTCCTAGCGGTATTTTAAACTCTAGAAAAAAAAAAATTTTATCATTAAATTTTTATAACAAACAAAAAATGAGGAATTTAAAATCTTTTTTAGTAATTATAAAAGAATATACAAAAAAAGTAATATGAGCTGCTAAAGCCTACGAAATTGATGAAAAATTATGGAACTGTGACAGTTTTTCAAAACCGGCTTGGAAAAATTATTAACAAACCGCCAATCTAAAAGTCCACAAAAAGTTTAAAATATTCGGAAAATCTTGTTAATAAAGGATAAAATTTTTTACACAGTAACAACATATAGCGAATGAGTTCAGTGCCTATTTCTCTTCGCGTGTCTTCTGGCTTCGTTTTGTGGGAGGTACGGCTGCGGTAAGGGTCGAAATTCCGGAACCGCTGACAACCATGTTTGTTGCCTCCGTTGACGAGGATGAGGTGGCCCGCTTTCATACAGAGATTGAAATCAAAAATGTCGACCGACATAAATGGTGTCTCAGTGTGGTTGCTCAAGTTATGCTTTCAGTATATTATTGTCACAGCGCTAACCATATCTTATAATAACTTTTCTTTCGTTCAAAGCTCTTTCCCTTCAAATTTTAGAGAATGATAAATTTAACACCGATCTTTAAGAAAGGTGATTCCAGGCAAACTGAGGCAAATACCGGACGCATTTCAATCCTGTCGGTATTCAGTAAAAGTCTTTGAGGCTGCCTTCCTGATTCGGCTAAATGCATTTTTAGAGCGTTTTGAGATTTTCGAGTCCAAATCAGTTTGGATTCAGGAAAAACAAAATCCACAATCGATGCAATTTCGGAACTTCTGGATTAAATGATTGGTCGATGGGTCTTGAGAGGCGAGAACATGTGCTCAGCGTATTTCTCGACCTTTCAAAGGCGTTTGACTGCGTGCATCATGAGACACTGATGATCCAGATTAAGAGCTTTGTGGCATTCGGGGTCTCCCTCATAAATGGATCTCGTCTTATCTCAGGGACAGATACCACAGTGTGTGGAACAGATCTCGAGAGCCATGAAGAGGAGAAATTAAACTGGTTCAAAGGAGTCCCACAGGGATGTATTCTTGGGCCGGTTCTTTTTCTTCTATGTGTAAATCGAATAAATTCATCGATCCAAAATGGAAAGATAATTCACATGCCGATGATACGACTCTCTGCGTAAAATCAACTTCGAAAGAAAATCTTGAAATTGGATCCTTCATTGCTGTCAATTGCTGCTTTTCAAAGTTTTCTGAGATCAACTTAAGAACAAACCAGTACAAAATCTAATTGTCATTCAACCTTTGTCTCCGACAAAATGAAAGATGTAAGCCACCCGGCAGTTTTTGTAGAAAATGAGCTCTTGGAGAATACATGACCTCTACCAAGTTCTTAGGGATGTACCTCGACAAAGTTCTCAACCTGGAACCAATCATGTGGACTATATCTGGCGTGTTACTTCTGGTATCTACGCCCCCCCCCCCTTGCGTAACCTTGCCAACTATTGTTCACAAAAAGTCTTAAGAATGGCTTATTTTGGCCTGATTTATCCCTACCTGACATATGGTTTAAGACTTTGGGGCCAGCTGTGCCAAATACAATCTAGTAAGAGTATTCAGACGACAAAAAAA
>NW_025785085.1:0-21453 GCF_021130785.1 Homalodisca vitripennis | reverse complement strand
TAATTTAAACGCGATTTTACTGAGTGTTTATCCATCGTATATACATAACAGAGATTAGGAGCATTTGATAGCGATGCTTCCTTTCCTGGGAAGGAGCGGTGGATTTCCCATATGATATTTTTCTTATATGGAGTAATCTTCATTCGTTCATAACTGTTACAATATTTACTATATTGTGCTCTATATAGGTTTATTTGGAAAATCTGCCATTTATTCTTGGATTGATATCCGCAAAGCAATGTTAAGCGACCATCTATCTTATCGCTGATTGCCAGGTTCACATCTTAAGGAAATTCTTTAAAGCTGAAACAATTTTATTATTTTCATTTCTCATTTTAAATACGTTAAACATTTTTTTAATTTTTGTTAACATCATGTTATTAACCTTAATTATTAAGTAAAAATAACACAAATAGGACAATATTCGTATTGTTTTTGCTAACATTAACCATAACAAAAAACATATTACTTTGTAAGTGTTATTATTTTTCAGGAAAATTTTGTTTTTCATTAAAAACAACCATATACGGAAGTTTCAAAATCAAGCAACATTGGAAACCTCTTCTATATTTTATCTCATAAGAGTATATTTAGCTGTTATTACTGTGTCGTGTAGTGTTTAAATCGATAGAAATATCTTGAATTTCGTTTTCATAATTGTGAAAGAAATTGGGGGGGGAGGGCTTATTAGGCTAGAGGACCCCCTAATCAAGTGCAATGCACATATGAGTAAAGCAGCCCTTATTCGGCTTAAGCATTAGGTGTGTAAAAACGTTTGATATGTATTAAAAAATATATATATTTTTAAACCTTTTTATCGGTACTTTCACGCCATTCTCTATTTGGGGGCGGTTCCCTAACACAAAGAAATTTATAATGATAATCATAAAATAATCAATGTGCAAAACTCGCACCTATAATATTTTACATTTTTTTTTACATTTAAGAGGCTCTTTTAATTAACAAACTTTTGTAACTGTAGAGACGGGAAATGGAATTTTTAAGCTATTTTATAGACCAATAGGGCGTAGCCCGATGAGATTTTCGAAATAAGAATATGCATATATTCATCCAAGGAATCCTAAGAATGTCTACGTAAAATTGCAGTACAATGGGTTAAATAGTTAAAGCGTGAAATCAAAACAAACAAACATAAGCAATTTTCCATTTTATAATATTATTAATACCTTCATGTTATATCCAGGCCTAAAAATCATTGATAATAAGGATAATACATTTTACCGTACCTGCTAGAAAAGTGGGCTTGTGGGAATATTTTTATTTTATTCATAATAAAATTCTTAAATTATATTTGATTTAAATATAGACATTTTTAAGATATGTGTAACTTTAAATAAGTAATTATTTATGAAAATATATGTTTCCCTTTCCTAAAGTTTCTAAATTACGTACAAAAATAAAATTTTGATATCCATCCGGTTTTTTGGTCCTAATTTATTGAACTTGACAAATATTTTCTACATTCAATGTATGTAGGTCTTTAAAAGCCATTAATCATGCTTTATATCTACGAGAGTGGTCTGAAAAGTTTCCGACCTAACAAACATGACATAATTTGTGAAATAAAAACAATCAACATAGTCTCCTTGTCACTCTACACACTTCTATCAGCGATACCATCTCTGTAACCCATAAAAATTGTACTCGGAATATTTCTTTGAAAAAATAATTGTTCACGAAGGTGATTGCCTCTTCATTTGACGATCACATTGTCCTCCGAGCGCAATTTTGAGATAAAGGAACGAAAGGAATTCGCTTGGGACTGGATCTGGTAAGACGGATGGTTAAGCAGTTAAACCCGTAATTCATGGATTTTCGCCATCATAACCGCTAAGGGACGAGAAGGTTCGCAGACTTGGTGAAACATTATATTTCACAATGTGGGCGTTTCTTTAAAAAATGTCTACCTTTACCTTGTCAAGTAATGATGGGATAGTATGCTCCTGTAATGGCTTTCCTTTTTGAAGCTAATCTATTAAATTAATTCTAAATAATATCGCATAAACAGTCGTCATGTCTTTCCTAACCAGAGAAGCAGCATTTTTTCTTTTTTTTGAGTCTGTTCCCCTTTTGTAATTCTTTTTTCCGGGTGTATAATGGTGTAGTCAAGTTTTATCTACAGTAATTAATCAGCGCATTTGGATTATTTTACCTAAACTGCGCCAGAAGAGCGTTGGAAATGTTCATCCTCGAACCTATATGGTCTAACGTGAGCAAAAGCGACATTAAACGCGCGGACAGCTCTTTCTCATGCCTAAATGTTGATATATTTTTCCACTTTAATTCGGTGGTCGTCTAGCACCATTTGGTTAACTCTGTCGATGATTTCATGGGTAGTTGCAGTTTTTGGACGTCTTAAACGTTCATACGTCTCTCAAGATCTTATGGCTATTTTTAAATGAAGCAGCCCAAAATTTCACTGAGGTAAATGATTGTGCAGAGTTTCAATACACAGAATCCAACTAATTTTTGATTTAATAAGGCGTATTGCCTTTCAAACACTAATAGTTAATGGCAGCACGATAATCGTGTCCATATCACAAAAACACTCACATCAACTGACTCGACTGTTTACAATGAAACGGCACGTCGAAAATAGCTAAAACTTTTTTCAGTAACTGTCAACAGACGAAATTCAGTAGCTTTTGTTAACGAACCTTCCATCTTCACGTTCAGAAAGCAAACTTTTCAGACCACCCTCGTATACTATTAACTAACTCCGATATGTTTAATACAGAATTATACAGAATTAGAATGTGAAAAGATCTATGTTGCTTTTTATGTACCATCTTTTAATGCAGAGTATAACGGAGAGTTGGCTTTACCATCTGTGAATGTAGAGTGTGAACATACCTTAGCTATATTTTATGGTTTTATATTATGCTATATGGAGAATATGCTTGTGTAATGTCTCATTGTGTAATACCAAAATAATTTCTTCCCAAATTCAGTAACTTTAAATTAGTGCTCAGTGGTTTCTTGCCATCAAACATTTAATATGTAATTTGAGGAAGAAAATTCTTTTATGATTGTTAAATAAAATACAACCATAACCAGTATATGGCTAAAGTAGTGAAAGACTAACATCACATGTTACATTCGATATTTACAAATTAAAGGGCCAATAAAAAGGGGTAACATAAGAAACAGTATTGCGCATTGGCCTTCTGTATTCTTAAAATTGTTAAAGGTGCCAATGACCTAAGAATAGGCGAATTTAATAAAATAATAAAATTTGTGCGCACTTATATTTATAAAACATTTAGGAAAAAGGAATAAATTTTAAAACTTTACAATTAAGTGCAGTTCCTGAGAACTAATAATATTTTACAAGATGAGACTCAAGATTTTGTCCACAATAAATTGACATGTTAAGACATTATTTGTATAAACTTGGTATAATGTTTCTTTTTTAGCTTTTAGTGAATTCAACTCCCTTCAATATCACATAGTTATAATTAAATTTTTTATGGCATATTATTATACAATGTACAACTTTTATTTTTCATTTCATTCCGTATTTATAATTTTAGGAGAAAAATTTGTTGCTGGTTATCTTATAGTATAAATGGGTAGATGTAATTCAGCAGTTAGTATGGAATTAGTAGGCCTATACGTATATACATTCCTGGTCCCTGATCATATTCGAAAATTAGTTTAATTAAAAACAATTCTTAGATTTAAGTTCATCATTGATGATTGGTGTATTATATTTTTAAAATGATTATACATGTAGAATGTTTACATTCTTTTAGTGTGTTAGGGTGATGTATGTGGATGTAGATGTTTAAAATTTTTAAAATAAAAAAATACTTTTGAAGAGTGCTTTAAAGTTTATAATGTTCTGGCAAATAAAGCTGTTATTTTATCTATTTCAATGCAATCCTTTCGCTGATTTGCTGGCCACACAACTACCCAGCAATAATTGAGACGCTTGAGACATAATATTCTCCGTGTGTAAACCAGGCCACTGTCAATTAACTTTTATGTTTAAATTCACTACAGAAACGCGACCCATTAACAAATTAAAAACAGTATTATGACAAAAATTGCACAGCATAGATAAATATTACTTACATTAAAACATGCGCATTACCATATCTATTTATAATTGTAAATATAGAAATAGTTTTAAACTGAAAATATTTTTAAAAGCGTGATGATTTAGAAAATGTCATTTTATTGAAATATATGTTTAATATTTATGAAATACAATAAATGTCTGTGGGTAATAAGGAGGCCACAGATCAGATGCAACAGCAATTTATGTTTTAAATATTAATGATAATCCAAGATATTCTGTTACTTTCACCTAAGGTAATATTATTGATTACCTTAAAAATGAAATAAAATATGTGAAATGAAATGCTTTACAACTTGGAGTTTTTACAAACGAAAGGCAAGTACAGGTCTTTTCAATATATTATAATCAAAAGGCAGATGCAGGTCCCTTCCCCTCTTTCTCCACCACCAAACCACACGACCCGCGGATCAACATGTACCGCTTAATTGTACGGTGTATAAAAAGGACCAACATGGACCGCTCATTACACGCGGACCAGCATGTGGACAAAAGTTTTTTATATATAAAAAAATATTAGCATAACATTTTATCAAGCAAGTTATAAAAAACAATAAATGTATGCTGAGAACAAATTTCATAACACGGTTATATGAAGGTTTAAATAGGGGGGCTTGATGGACCTGCATGGGTCGCTGTATAACACAGGACCATCAAGTGCCTTGTTTCCGTAAATATATATATATAATATATATATATATATATATATTGTAACCCAGTTTGAAACAGAAAAATAGCTCTTAGAGATTTTCAAAATAAGTGTATTATAAAAATCAAAAAAACATTTTTTATTACACTGGGGGTATGCAGGTTAGGATGCTGAAACATCGTTAAATTAGAAATGACTGAAATCTCAATATGATAATACCCCGCTAGGAAACGATATATGAAAGACGGATGAGAGAATCTTTGCCTATAATACCATTGGTATGCCGGGGTGTTACTACTAAGTTATAGTTGACAAGGGAGAGTTTTCAGAAGTGAAAAGAACTGATTATAATAAATACTTATATTTATTATCCAGAACTGTAACAGATTTCATCTCACATTTCACATCTTCAGCAGGTTTGATAAATCTTTAAAAAATACTCACACATATTATGTTTGGTTGTATTAGTTACACAAGTATTTAGCTCAAAAATGTTTATATTATTCCATACAATTACAATTAGAGTAATCTATAATTACTAATTCAATTTGTGTAAATATACAAATTTATTGTAACAATAGGATTTCAACCATATTACACAACTACGGTTAGACAGATTAATGGATAAACCATGTAAGATTTGAAATACCAAACTTTTACTTTTCTTTTAATTTAATAAGGCGATTAATTAGATTAATAAAACTACTTTCAGATAGAATTTGTATCGTAGTTTTAATGTTACGGAATATACTGGAACACAACATACGTTTTTAAAACCAAAAAAAGGTAATGTAAAAAATAATTTAATCACGATAGAAAACTTAAATTATTAACAAATAAAAATATTTGAGATAACTATGATTGCCTTCAGACATTAATGAACTAACTAATTAGTGAATGTTAGTTGAACAACAAAGCTTTATTTTCTTCTGTGTTTACAACAATGTAAAATACGATATAGACTTTGCCTCGTAAAGCAAAAATTAAATAAGGGAACTAATAAATTATTAATAAAATTATGATGATTCTGAATAATTTAGGACATTGCGTTGCGGTTTTTTTATCATGAGAAAAGCATAACATCAATGGATATTAAAACCTATTAGGGATTATTTTCAAAATATTAAAAAATAATCTTCCACGAAAGTTTGGACCCACTGGCACAGGATAGTTCTAGATTGACATGGAACCAAATATACATACCACTTTTAAAATATCCTCAGTGAGTGTGTTCTATGTTTGTTTACTATGATCCAAAATACCTGCTAGTACGGCTTTTCCTGATGAATCCCTCATTTAACCGAAGGCAAACTAATATTGGGAAAATAATCTTCAACAAATTGATTACGGATGTGGATTTTTTCCAAGGAAAATAAATTAATAAAGTAAAGAAGAATCTGATAACATAGATTAGGCAAAACCATTTGGTTGTTACCTTTCTATGAACAATATTATGAACTTTTCAAAAATTTCTCCCAAATAGGATTATTGTTAATTTGAAGCTCAACAATCCAATTAAGCATATTGATTTACTTAGTCTTGGTTTTGTATGTAATTGAGTGTATGCAAATTTGTGTTCCATTTAAACTCTAGAGTTTTTTCTATTACTACTGTTTGAAACAAAATAAAAGTTTTGCGATAAAGAAAATGTTTTCACTGATAACAGAGACTTTGTACATTAAAGCGCCGGTATTGAAGTGTTTTGACAAATATAAAGCTATTCCACCTCTATTTAACAAAGGTTGAGCGGATCGTTTAATTCGATTGCACTATACCTTCCCTTGTGTCTTCTGTGAGCAGGCAGATCCGATTAACCGGTAAAACAAAGTTGTAGCCTAGACTACCGTCACAGGTCTATTTGCAGTCTTTCTAATAATGCCCCTTTAATCAAGTCCTTTATAGATTCTGTTTTGTGAAAGTGGAGCAACCGGGTCTTCATACAAAACCCAGCTGTAATGTGAAGGGCATATTCAGTGCGAATATTGAGTATAGCTCCCTCTGAAATTTGATGCTGTTACAGACTAGCCTCTTGCAACCTGGTGTCATATCGTCTGAAGGGATCAAAAAATAGACGGTGACGAAGATCGAATTGAGCTAAAAAAACTAACCCCTCCCCATCGTTTCGACGAGACCCAGACTACAAGTTGAACTGGAGCTAAACTCAAAATTAACATTGAATCAGCCCTTCCCACCATAACTGCGTTATGTGCAGGAGGTTCGATTGCTCTACCGTGATTTGAGATCGTGTCAGTTAACATCGTATTGCAGTCAATTGTGCTTGTGATGAGAAAATAAGAACACATCTTCCCCATAGATGGCACTAGATTTTCCCTTCTTCACATCAGTTTCAGAATTAGTTTATATTTTATACTTGACATGTTACGATATAATTTCTTGTCGAAAATAAAGTAGTTTTAATCTAAGAATATAAAACAAATTTATGACACAGGTAAATTATATTAAAGATAACTCTAAAAAAATAAATTTATAATGCTGGAATCAAAACGTACAAACGTTCTAGTGTGAGATCTTTTTTGTTTTAAAATTTTTCCTTTCCAGTGATGATTTAAAGTGACAATTTTCATATAATAAGTTTAAATTAGATCTGGTAATTATGAAGTTGATAATTTTTTGTGAAAGCGTTTGTGAACCTATAAGAAACAGACAGAATTGTTGACTTTTTCTATATCGTATACAATATTTAATATATATATATATATATATATATATATTAATATATAATATAATAACAAAATTAGACTTCTTAGTTTAAATTTCCTTTAATATTTCGGCTTTGCCGTTTTCAAAAAGGTATAATAAAAGGTATAATAAAAAGTATAAAACAAAAATAACACAGCAACAAAATTTACACAAGTAAATAAATAAACATTTGCATAAAATAAATAAATAAAACAGGAATTTTTGAACATGTGATTAACACCAAAGAGAAAATATCATGAACAGAGAAAGAATTTAGAAAAATAATTTAGAAAAAATTATAATAACAAAAACAATTGATCATTTCATCTTTTATTCAGACCAAAGGGTACTTTTGATTTTAATATTAACTGATGTGCCTGTTCTAAATTTTCTAAGTAAATTTTGTTTCCATCTTCTGGTACTTTGCAAATACCTTTCAATGAATAACATTGTTCAAAATTTTGTTTGTGGCCTAATGCGTGTTGTGAAACCAATTTTTCATCCTGTTTTTTTAGACGAACAACGATGATTATTCATTCTTATGTGCAATGGATTGGTTGTCAATCCAACATAATCCATTGCACAATTTTTACATGTTATTTGATAAATTCACATTTTTGCTTTTGCAATTAATTTCTCCTCTAATAGGGTAAATTTTCTTTGTTTTACTACTGGTAAAAAAATTTGACGATTTTATAATTTTGCAAGTATTACATCGTTTGTCTTTACAGGGTTGACACTTAAAACTTTTCTTCTTTTCTGAATTTTGAATGTCAGTAGGTGGCAATTTGGGCCGTACCAGATAGATTTTTCAGGTCTAGTATTTCTACGAAACACTAGCCTGGGTGGTTTTGAAAATAAGTTTTTAGTAATTGGTGAAGATTCAAGAATTTTGTGTGCCGTTCTTAAAATATTGTTTGTTTTATATAAACCAGGAAAATATTTTGTTATAAATTTTACATCATCATTATTTTGGATTTTATGAACATTAGGGTGTTTAATTGATTATTTATAAATTTTGAAGGATAATTTTCTTTTGACAAATGCATTTCCAAGTTTTTCTAAGATAATTTTGATAATCTGCACTATCAGTACATAATTTTTTGGCCCTAGCTGATTTGTTTTATACTTTTTATTATACCTTTTATTATACCTTTTTTGAAAACGGCAAAGCCGAAATATTAAAGGAAATTTAAACTAAGAAGTCTAATTTGTTATAATAGAGCAATTCTGCATTATACAACCGAAAGTGAATATATATATATATATATATATATATATATATATATATATATATATATATGTATATTATATATTTTTTATTATGTGTATATAAAAAAATATAAAAACAATACGCCGCATTAGTCTAGCTATTCTCAAGGTAAGCGCCTTACAACACATTTCAGCTATTTATTCTTATTTATAAGTTTGTGTGTTCAATTTTGTGTTTAAGTTCCATCTTAATATATTATATTATGAGTCATTTTAAGAAATTTGTAATGTCTAATAACTGGTTACTGATGAATTATTGAACTTAAAATATGTATCCATTAAGATAATTCAGTAAAGATAATTATCTTTGCTTAGATAGAAGCTAAGAAACCATGTTAATCATGCAATGCAATTAAATTTGAAAAGCTTAGTGTCTTGTTTATACCCCCAGCGGTATTACATTGCAGTACACCTAGGTTTTATTCAACTATGTCCTCAATTGTATAAACAATATTTTGTTTTATAATATATTCATATTAGAATAATATTTCCGCTTATTGAATCACTTAACGTGTGAAATATTCCTACCATGTGTACAGTAAGTGGCTGAAGCGAAGCTTATCACACGAGGGACTGGTAAAAGTATAGTGGAATCACCCTTGTAATATCTATTCTAAAACTAAACATTCAGTAATTATATTTTCAGTATAATATTGATAAGCACTTACTGAAAAGGAAACTCATAAATAAAAATTTATCAGGTTCAGAAGGCATTCGAACTGACAACATAAACATTGAATGAGTACTGGTGTGGGAAAAGTTGATACATAAAGCGTTACGTCTTCCACTCAACATTTTATAGACTATCAAGACTCCTGAGTACAAATTGTGTCGGATAAAGTAAATTCTTTTGGGATTAAAAAACTGTATTCAAGAAACTATACATACAAAGATTTTATTTATAATGCATATATTTCAGTATTGCTGTGAAGAAATGGATTTGGTTCAACTGGATCTAAAGGAAGGTTAATGAATTATTAAAGTTATTTCATACCCCCTATATCCATTTCTAACATAGAACGTCTGTATTTGTGTCTATAGGAAAATTCTAGAATATCAACTCTCTTCTCTCTTAATGAGGACTGAACAATTATTATGGATCAAAATGTATCCAATATATCTCCAAGTTTAATTTTACTCAAAATCCATCAATTTTTTAGGATTATAAGTCCACCCCTCGACGTCCTATTCTCCATTATGTCCTTATCTCCACTTCCACAATTTGATTTTTTGAATGATAAATAGAGTAAAGATGTTCACAAAAACGCTATGGTTTTTCCATAATAACCAAGTAATGTTTTAATGTAATTATAAAATTAATTGAATAAAATATAAAACATTGAGTTATGTTTAAAAAAAAGGTTTATATTAATTAAAATCATAAAACATGAACATGCAAGTGGGTGAGCTTCCTCCATGCCTTTGTTTACTCTTTGTAGTAATTAGCTAAGTAAACAGAGCAGCATTCATTGTTTGCTTACGTTAAGTCTAATTACACAAAAGATAAACTAACAGTTTCGCTTAACTAATGTATATTAAAATTAAATGTTTATTAATTTAATAATATTATAAGTGCTTAGGGACGGTGGTTGTTTTTGCTTTTGATTTCACGGTTAAACTATTCATCCGACTGTACGAAAAATCATCCGAGCGCCCAACTGGTCGCTAAAGTAAAAAAACACAACTTAGTCTTAAAGGTGTAGAATATTAATTGAACGATTCTATTAAATGCAATCAATTGTTTTGTCTAAACATTGTTTTATAACAGCTTAACTATATCTTTAATTAATTAAACCTCTATCGTCAACTTGTTTACATGTAGAGTATGTAATCACAGTGTAAGATTTACAGTAATAACACCTCTTATTTCATCCTTTACTTGCAACTTCTGATAAAGAAAAAAAAAATATTAAGTTTGCAGTTGCTTGTTGAATACTGTAATCCTTCACATATAAAAGACGTTATTACTATCTGACTTCTATTGCAAATTTAATTATTGCTATAACAGAACTAGTCTTCTCAGATCAGTTGAGTGTGGATACACTTAACATAACCCGTGAAAAAATGGCAAATCGACTATGGAAAAATAATAACTAACTTGAGTTTGTTTTTGTTTTCCCCTATCAAGAATATATATTTGCCTTTGATATCTGGATTTCGGCACTGAATAAACATTGCATGCTTAATATTAGCAAAAATGTAGCGTTCGTTATAAGTATATTTTTAACTTTTTATTTACTTATTTGGGTATTTTTCTAGCTATGTGCTTAACAGTGGTTACAAAAAGGGTTAACATGAGAAGTGACACCGGAAATACGTTAAACAATAAGTAGATTACAAATGACCGGAAGTAGTAGCTTTTCACGCAAGTGCTCTTTATAGATGTAATTTTATGTAATTACGTTAATGATCTAGACAATATGGCGAACGCTACCATGATGCTAAAAATAAAATAGGCCGGTAGTAGATAACTATGAATGTAAGTACTGTGTTCTATATATTTTTCTTGGTCGGGTCAACAACGAAAACACCGCTAGGGCTTCGAAAATAATGTAGACGGGAAGTAAATTTCACTGAACGGTAGTCCTTTTTTGAACTAAATGAGACTTGATCACCTAATATATATTTTCTTGATCCTGGAAACAATGCAAAACGCTACTAAGGTATTTGCAATTTACGTACATCGAAAGATTAAAACGGCCGAAATTAGATACATTTTACTAAAGTGGGATTTTTCAGATTGAATAGGCTAATTATTTTGACGTTAGCAGCAAGGTGAACTCAAGGCATATCAAATATAAGTGATTTGAATGCTTCCTAATACGATAGGGCCTGAAATAAGGTGCAATAGTACTTTCTTAACTTTTTAACCTTATATTTATGAAAGCAGACATAATATGTACTATAAACATGTCTACTTGATTATAGGCCTCGATGATATTAAATTACGAGAATTTTCACTAAGATTACTTCGTCCAACTTCGTATTTCTCCATTCCATTCTGGCTAAAATATTTAGTGTTACTTAAATTATAAAGCTTAAAGTGCTTCTTAAATTGTGAGCGATTAATTTGAAGAAGAATAAAAACAAATTTTTTCACATTCCTACTTTAGGACCCTAATTATTTTTAAGTAAATCAGGAGATGAGAATATTATTTTAGTTATCATCACAAATTGTCAGTACTACTTTATTATGAAATTTACAAAAGTACATACGTACTACTTACTTGTTACGTAATAGGACATCGCGCGCTAGTTAATATTTAACAATCTAAATAAATATGTATAATGAGGACAAATATTTGAATTAATTTTTAATGTCTCTGTAGTTTATATAAAAAGAAGCAATTATTACCAGATATTATAATGCTGAAATAACGTGCAGTAAACTGTACTAGCAGATAAAATATAAAGAAATCTTGAAAAAAAAAAATTAATAAAAAAATATGATATTTTAAAAAACTGTTAGAGATTAGTGAAAGAAAGTAAGCGTGTTAGCAGGATAGCCGAAAGTGAGGTCATCGGTGATCATCACTCACGAAAAAAATAGAAGAAAGGATAAACAATTTTACAAGTAATTTTGAAAAAAGACATACAACCTATGTTTGAAATATTAGAGTGGTTAACATGTACTAATACGAAAAGCATGAACACTTAACGACCCATTTAAGCCTGTCAACGGTTGATTTAATTGTATCAACAATTAAATATAAACAAAACTTTTTAAATCATGGTTAGCTTTTTAAATCGCAGACCTTCAACGCAGTAGCTAACAGTTTCTTTATCTAGTTGTCTGGCGGTGGCATGACTAATATTTTCAAGGCTGACGAAATATCTTCATAAAAAAATAAATTTAAGAAAAGTATAATCCTGGAAAACAATATTAAATATTGCAATTATTAAGAATCAAGAGAGATAGATTGGTAAGATAAGTCTATAATATTGGCAAAGAAAATTGCTTTCTTATCAATCAAGCATCATATCATGTTAACTGGCAAATAGAAGACGAATCCTTTGATAAAAGTACAAGTCATACCTGTTTATTGATTACTTTTAGAGAAGATATACGCATTGAACTATTATACACGTTTCAATATCAGCAGCGGTTTAAGTAATAGTAAAAGGTGACACTCTCAATGCATGACTCTATGCCGCATGGTAGCCTAAGTCAAAAATTTTTTTGTTTTGTTTTATTGTAACCAAACATAATTATTGTAAATATTACACAATTATTATTTCACTTTTTAAAACTATCAATACCATCCCATTCTTACCTGCACAAAAACTAGATTGGGTAATTATATATATATTTTTATGGAAAATTCCAGATTTAAGAAAATAATGTATTTTGTCTATAGAATAAAAATTAGCTCTCAGTTCCTAGGCTAATAGTTGGAAGATTCTTTAAAAGTTCCTAAAAAAGAATATAGTTTCTTTATTTGTCTATTCCTTACAATTAATTCTCATTCAATATGTAAAATTTCATGGACATATATTAGACGTCTTAGTATAGGGTTAATTAAGTAATAAAAATTGGAAAACTACCAACTCTTCAAATAAATTATAAAATAAATTTAAGTTGAGAGAAATAATTCAAGTATTTAACCCGCCCATATATGGGTCAAATACACATATACGAGAGTTTGTCCATCATAACAATTATGGATAGAAAGTTGTTAACATGTTCTCTACTTTCTCTACTTCAATTAAGAACTTACAAAAACTACAATTAAAAACTTTTAAAACTATTTGATATTATTATAAGGGTAAACAGTTTTAAATATATACATTTCCTGTAGTAAAGGAATACACGAGGTAGTGATAGAAATTAGTCAATCAACGGCGAAACGCAGCGCCCCAAGTGACCAGTAATTGAACTATTTTGTTGTCGGTCGTCCCGAAGATATAGTTTATGTTATTATCCCTCTCAACAAATTGGATTTCCTTAATGCAACCAACATTACTCGTGGTCCATTAACTCTTAAACAGATTGGATGTAATAAGTATCATGGGCTCCAGTTTTACAATTTGAAGCTAGTTTCTAATAAAACTGAATATTATATGGTTTTAAACAAAATACACTTGATTAGTGATATAAACGATTCAATGTTTCATGCCCATATTTTATCATAATTTATGGATAACACCAAACCATTGAAATTTTAAATAATTATAGACAATACTGTACGTTATCAAATAAATACATAAAACAAATATTAGTTATATAAGTTATTGTTAAATTTTTTATTTAATTGAGTCTTTGTGTCAAGATGCTTTCTACAATATAATAATTAGCATCTTCTATAATAAAACTTGAATGTACAGAGAAATAAATCAGACTCTGATTTCGCTAGATTTGTTAGTCCTGACATTGAAGATAAATATGGTAAATATATGTAGGTCTAAATTGATTTATTCAGACTGAACTCTCATAGTAATAATGGTTGGTTTAAAGTTAAGAAAATTACATCACCATGCATACGAGACCACGGGTTGCTTGTAATTTTATGTGCTGCTTATAAATTCGCATTCATTATTTTAGTTTTACTCTGTTATAATAACTCAGAGCTTTATTCGGGCTGAGAAAACAATAAGTAAGACCGATTTTTGTATTTATTAATATCCCACAACATTGTTACCTATAGTATTACTCTTGGTCAAAAGAAAGAATCCTATTGATTTTGAGGTGAAAAGGCAGTGCGTTTTGTCTGTCTCTCTGCCGTCTGTGCGATAACTCTTGAGAGAAAAAGTCCTAGAGACTTGAAACTTGGTACTTGGGATCCTCTTAGTTTACAGAAAAATGATATTGATTTTGGTGTCAAGAAATAAAAGCGCACTCCGTCTGTCTGTCTATGCGCTACCTTGTTCGTTTACTGTAATATCCTTCGATACTCTATTTTAGAGGTTTATTATGTATAAAAAACAAAAATTATTATTCGATCTCCTGATATATCAAACTTGCTTTAATAATAAATTACAGTTTTAAGCATTGAAAATATCGACTTTACACACTCTGTTATGCAACAATTTCAAATACGCTCCAATAATTTTATTATGAAATGTAAAAACGTCCATTTTAGACAGGTCTATAAAGAAACATTGATACAGTAAAATAAATTTAATTCACAACTTATGCTAAATGGTGATAATATAATTACACTGTGTGAAGTTTGTAACTATCCTCATTAATAAGGGAAATACATTAAATAACATAATATGAATAAACTTTTAACACTTTTAAAATTTTATTTTTCTTACTATGTACATTTCGGAATCATTGATTCCATCTTCAGGTACTAAGGTACCTGAAGATGGAATCAATGATTCCGAAATGTACATAGTAAGAAAAATAAAAGTTTAAAAGTGTTAAAAGTTTATTCATATTATGTTATTTATTATAAAACACTTTTCGAGGCTACATCTCTAACATGGAAATACATTATTTTCCTTATTTTGTAAGTATGAATATTATTTTTATCAGCAAAATTTTTTAAATATCAGTGATCGTTTATTTTAAATTTTAATACATCCATTCATTATGCATTATTTTTTCAACCATTATGTACAAGTTCCATTCCAGCGACGACTAAAACCAAACGAGAGTTACATAAGAATATAAAAATAGTAGCCACATCAAAAGGAGTTAAAAGTATTTTTTGTAATGTGTGTTAAAGTCTAGTTAGACGATCAGTAGAAGAAAATAAAAATATTTTGGCAAACCTACCGAAAACAATAATAAAGTTTTGAAACGGGCGTTGTAGAATGTTCATAAGTTTTCCATTGCAATGGCTAATTATATATAAATATATAGAGGAACATCATAATTTTTACACTTCTTACAAGGGAACTATGCTTACAGACTATGCTATTTGTGAGTGAAAAAATCACTTGGTATTAACCGTAATTGAGCTATATAACTACACGTGCCATCAAATAATTTCTGGATTAAAACAATTCTGTGTATTGTAGAGAGACCTTATAATAAGTTTTTAAATAACAGTTTAAAAAACAAACATTCTATGTATTCTATTTATTCTCTAGAAAATGATCTAGTTCTTGCTAATTATCGCTCTTCCACTAATGTTTAAGTTTTGGTTGTAGTTATTAATAAAACAATCATATTCGACCAAGTGCTTGGGGTTGATAAATTGGCGCATGAAATTATCTCTCGCTATTGGCACCTATGATTTGAGCGTCTATAATGTATTAAGCATGTATTACTCATGTTTCAAAATTTTGTAACTGTTTAAAAGATATCGTACACAATATTTGCTTACCTCTTGTTGGAATAATTTAATTTTTTAATATAATAATTTATTATTAATTTAATAAGAGACACTTAGATCTCAATTGAAATACCAAGAAAAGTAATGTTTTCCCCGCTCTTCTTTAACTCCCTGAGATCAGTATAGTACAGATGTTAGAAAAATGAACATTTTATTTGATAATTATTTACAAATGTGTTAAACCTGATATACCATGTATACCTTAATTGAGATCTTCTGAACTTTTTGAAAAATGTTGAGCTTACTGGTAAAATATGACCACTTTGAAAGAATCTTTTGTTCTGTTACAAATACCAATCTGACGGTCTATTCCAAATGTATAGTAGGAGGCGTTTTATAAATATTTGAATAAGAGAACCATCATATATTACATTTGTGAAATTTGTCATAATATTGAAAATATTGAACTAATAGTCATATACTAACAGTCAAGAAGATATTGCTATTAAAAACACATTGAACACACTCTCTCTCTGCAGCGCTTGAGTTTTGCTAAATTGAGTTCGCCACCACTTTACATCAAAGGATCCTGACTACCACACACTATAATTTTCTCATCTTTCGTTGATTAAGGAGCCGAATTTAAATCAATCGTTGTAGTTGTTTACTTACATAATTGTCCAAAAGTGTTTATGGTTACTGAAAAATCGCTTATGGCTTAGGGACTGACTAAACATTACTGTCCTAAAAGAAATATTATTATTATTTTGAAAAGCTCATAATATATTTTATCATTTAATAACAAAACTTTTGAAATGAAAAATGTAAACATATCCGGGCTACTTTAATAAACTAATTTAATTTAAATGATGGAGTTGAATGAATTAGTACACACTACGGGATCAGAATAAACATTTTACACATACCGTTTATTAAAAGTGCATTCATTTATTATTTTCAAAGTTGCTCGTTATTTCAAGAATACATCCAACATCTTCGAAAGTTTTCTTTAAAACATCATTAAGAAGGGCATAAATCTGAAGCAAAATAACATTATATTTTTAAAATGTACACATTTTAAAATTTAGAAAGTTCATATTTTAAATTTGTAAAGTGCTTGATCAGTAGTGTAATGCAAGATTGCAAAGATGAAGTTTCACCAATTGTTCTACGTAAACATTATAATATTACAACACAGCCATAATGTTTTTCTATTTTAATTCCAGGTTTTCCTGACAGTTTGTGCTGCTATCAAATTTGTGTGTTGTTTTGTAACATTCTGTAATTATTGTGTGAGTGCTAATTTGTTATAATACATTAATAGAGATTGAAGATGTTTTGAAGTGCATAAAAAACTATAGTTATTTATTAAAGTTATTGAACTCATTTTGCAAATTTATTTAAGTGAGTATATTGGTCGCATACCTCAAATAACCTAAGAAGCATACAAATCAAAAAGGTTGTGTTTCTATGTGTGAATATTGTTAACAGTTTAGATAATCAAGTTTTAAACTAATTGGATTTAAAATAATTTGTTGTAATTTACATTTTTTAATCTGCAGTAAGAATTGGTCACATAAGTTCAAATTAAGTAGCATACAAATCACATGTGTGAATAACTACTTATTGTTAATAGTGTAGGAATTGGTTTTAAATTAAATTCTGTTGGCCAATTCCGATACTATACTGTAATTTTAAATTACTAATTTTATAACAAGTATATTTTTTAAACTTACAACTTAATTTATCGTAATGCTATTGGAATGTACAATATTTTTTGTTAATCCTTCATGAGTGTACATAAGACAAATTAGATGGTTTTCCGATGGGGCTGAAGTATAATAAGTGGCCTCCATCAACAATCGAATTATTGATATTTCTGAATAGCTTATCCAAACTACTATCCGAATTGGATTATAGTTATTTAAGGGCTGAAGTATAATAAGCAGCCACCATCACAATCGAATTACTGATATTTCTGAATAGCCTATCCAGACTACTGAATTTTCATTATAGTTATTTATTCGGTCAAATTAAATTAAATTTTTAATTATAAATTGTTGTTGATGTTGGAGTGTTTTATATTGGATCCGACAGACTGCGCTACGACACGTAATACAAAGTGAACTAATACTTAACAGCTGTGAATATTTCCAGCTAAAGTTCACCAAAGAGGCAGAAACATTTTGTTTACATTTATATTACGTTATTATAAAGTGCTTGATCAGTAGTCTAATGCAGATTGCAAAGTTAAATTTTCACCAATTGTTCTATGTAAACATTATAATACTACAAACACAGCCATACGTTTAATTAATTATAGTCTTGAAAGCATAGAGTAAGCATAAACATATAAAAATAACACCACTTCTTATTTCAATATATTCTGTAGTCACTTTGGAGGATAGAGATTATCCAGATATAAAATTGGAAGTTTTAGCTTTTAACTGAAATTCTTAGTAAATATTAAGTGTTGATCTTGGAAGAATGCGCTACGATCGCAGTTTCAAATGTTTCTCTATTTTAATTCCAGGTTTTCCCGACATTTTGTGCTGCCTATCAATGTGTGTGTGTTGTTTCGTAGTTTCAAAAGTAAATACGGCAAATAACATTAAAATATAATAGAATGAAGTTATAAAAATGTGTAACTACGTGGCCGCATTATAAGTTTATAAAAGGCCAGCCAACAGGCAAAAAGAAGAAAATATAAAAATAAAACATCGTGTAATTATTGTGTGAGTGCTAAAATTGTAATAGTACATTAATAGAGATTATTGGTCGCATTACCTCAAATAACCTAAGTAGCATACAAATCAAAAGGTTGTGTTTCTATGTGTGAATAACTATTGTTTAACATTTTAGATAATCAAGTTTTAAACTAATGGATTTAAAATAATTTGTTGTAATTTATATTTTTAATCTGCAGTCAAAGTTGGTCAGATAAGTTCAAATTAAGTAGCATACAAATCACATGTGTGAATAACTATTGTTAATAGTGTAGGAATTGGATTTAAATTAAATTCTGTTGGCCAGTTCTGTACTATACTGTAATTTTAAATAACTATAATGAAATTCAGTAGTTTAGATAGACTAATCAGAAATATCAATAAGTTGATTGTGATGGTGGCCGCTTATTAACTTTCAGCCTTTAAATAACTATAATCTAATTCGGATCGTCATTTTAGTAGTTTAGATAAGCTATTCAGATATATCAATAATTTGATTGTGATGACGGCCACTTATTGTACTTCAGACCTATAGGGGAATACTTATTTAGTGCATTAGATAAATTAAATTCTGTTGGCCAGTTTCTGATACTATACTGTAATTTTAAATAATTATAATGTAATTCGGTAGTTTAGATAGATTAATCAGAAAATATCAATAATTTGATTGTGATGGTGGCCACTTATTGTACTTCAGCCCTATAGGGAATACTTATTTAGTATTTTAGATACCGTAGTCTACGTTGTTATACATTTTTATCTAGAAGTTACTTAATTAAAATTACATATTCAATAAAGTAACTCATACTCATTGTGTACTATTATACAGAATTTTATTTTTACAGAAAAATGCCACGTCTTCGTGGAAGAGGACGAATAGTTATTTAATCATGTGATTTATATGCTACTTAATTTGAACTTATGTGACCAAACTGTTAACAATAGTTATTCACACATAGAAACACAACCTTTTGATTTGTATGCTACTTAGGTTATGCGACCAATATACTCACTTCGTTCAATAAATTTTCAAAATTAGTTCAATAACTTCAATAAATAACTATAGTTTTTTTATGTACTTCAAACACCTTCAATCTCTATTAATGTGATATTACAATTAGCACTCACACAATAATTACACGATGTTACAAAAACAACACACATATTTGATAACAGCACAAACTGTCAGGAAAACCTGGAATTAAAATAGAAAACATTTGAAACTGTGATTGTAGCGCATTCTGCTGGATTACAATGTAAAACATTCTAAGATGTTCCACCCATTTAGGAGGAGTTCAGCTCCATACACACGCACACAAGAAATATAAATATAAAGATAATGAAATTCGGTAGTTTAAGATAGGCTAATTAGAAATATCAATAATTTGATTGCGATCTTGGCCGCTTATTGTAATTCAGCCTTTAAATAACTATAATCTATATTCAGTTCGTCATTTTAGTAGTTTAGATAGGCTATTCAGAAATATCTATAATTCGATTGTTGATGGTGGCCACTTATTATACTTCAGCCCTATAATGGAATACTTATTTAGTATTTTAGATAAATTAAATTCTGTTGGCGAGTTCTGATACTATACTGTAATTTTAAATAACTGTAATGAAATTCGGTAGTTTAGATAGACTATTCAGAAATATCAATAATTCGATTGTGATGGTGTCTGCTTATTATACTTCAGCCTTTACATAACTATAATCTAATTTCGGATAGTAGTTATATAGGCTACTCAGAAATATCAATAATTCGATTGTGATGGAGGTCATTTATTATACTTCAGCCCTATCGGAAAATCATCGAATTTGTATGTGTATACTTCTGAAGGATTAACAAAAAATATTGTACATTCAATGGCATTACGATAAATTAAGTTGTAAATTGAAAAAATAACCTGTTATAAAATAGTTTGTTTCAACTTTTTTACCTATCAGATTAAGTAAGTTTTAATTTAAAACATCCTCTACATTTCACATCACTCATGTTATAAAATTTGTCAGGGAAAACTTTTCAGAAACTTTGGTTAGTACGAGTATTTAGTCCTATTCCTATTTCTATAATCCCCTCTGGTCTTGAAACTCCCCTTTTTTTGCTTAATCAGCAAATACTAAAGGAGTTTATGTAATTAAATTTGAACATTTTAAACATTACAATGTGACCGAAACATCTGCTTTTTAAATATTATTGATGTTTTTTTTTTATAAATTTCTTTACGTTTTATACTATATAGTATAGTACTTTATAGTATAAACCGTATAGCGTAGGATTGAAAATAACAAACACTTATTCAAACATTTCAGTAATCGGTGTTGAGCACAGATGTTATCCTGATAAATAAAATTGGAAGTTTTAGTACAAATTTACTTCAAGTGAAAATTTAGTATGAAGTGCTTATTATTTGTGTAATGCAGATCTGAAAAACAAAGTTATTACCTATCTATCTTTTAATACAGATTTATAGAATGTTATAAAGACATCTTATTTACTTTTTATTCAAGTATACATTTTAGATAAACTCAATTAAGGCATAAGAAATACTTTAGACTGGAATAAAACTACAATAGTCTTAGGTATAGGTTTTAAGGCCCAAATAGACTTCTCGGATCTTGCGTATATATTATTGTTCGGCGCATCAGCGCCAAATCAATTTTACGTTGATATAGAGACCCATTATTCATTATATCATGAATATTTTCCACTGAAATGTTAAGAACTTCGATTTACGATTCCTACATGCTGGTCCCTAAGATGTAATTTAATTGTTA
>NW_025785084.1:0-22232 GCF_021130785.1 Homalodisca vitripennis | reverse complement strand
CAATCTAAATGAACTGGTACTTATTTTGGGACAAATATAATTGACATCATAAATAAAAAGTTTTATTTAAAAATATGGTTCTATTTTAAGATATTACGTATTTTAATAAGATATTATGATAAGATATAAGAAAATTTTAAAAGAAATTAAATTATGGTATCCATTTTAATACGCATATCGAGAGTAATATATGAAAATTTCATAGTTTTTATTTTGTTTTACACTTAACAATTCACCATAGCTGGCCAGTGCAGTATTTTCTCACAAGCTCTTTACTGCCTAAACCAGAGGTCGTAGATAAAACCCGACAGCAAGAATCCTACTTCAATTTTAAATTGTATATACAAGAAAGTTCCAATTTATTAACCCCCGGTAACACTAAACCCCCCATGGGAATTTCCTTGCATGATGGACTAGATAACCTCCTGAGGAAATTAAACCCCCTGATGTCTTAACCCCCCTGTGAATTTCCTGGCATGGACTACATTAACTCATGAGCAAATTAAAACTCCTAAAAAAACTTAAAAATACTGACTTAAGATAGGTATGTATTATATTTATACTAAAAAAAAATCACGATGCTGACCAGTGCAGACTTTCCTTCCATGCTCTTTACCGACTAAACCAGAGCTCGTAACTCAAATCTGAGGCCACAATCGAAAGTCAAAATTAAATTTCCGACAGGAAAGGATTCAGTGACTTTTTTCTGTATCTCCAACGGTTTTTATTTAAACCCCCACAAAAAGCCCCTCAAACTCAAAAGTTTGGTTAAAATTAAAACACTCCATTTTCCACTTCCTGGCAAACCTAATCTCGGACTGTAGTTGTCGCCAAAACCAGACAAAGCGGTAGCGGCTCCTCGGGGTGTATTGTTCTCGCTTTGGTTTACCGCGCCGCACCCTTCCTGGAATCTAACGGGACTTATATAACCAGTCAAGTGTGTGTGGTACTTTGGGGTACAAAGTTAGACAGTAATCTGGAGGGATTTATTGCACAGATGTCATGTTTTTACCTAAATTTCAGAGTATGTTCACCTACACAAAATATTTTTTAACTTAAATTGTTTTTTATAATACGATTAAAGACTAAGTGAACGAGAGACAGTTTTGTCTTGAAAGTATTAGCAACTGCTAAATAAATGCTAGAACACATTTTTATGCGTAATTATTTTGTAAAAGTATTTAGGCTGTATTATTTTCAATGTGATTACAGAAGAGCATGACAAGTTTGGACGTACTACTTGTGTTTTGTTTCCGGAAATTATCACATTTCACATTCGTTTCTTGATACTTTATCGATGTTTTACTGCTTCAGAATCACAGCAACAAATTTATGAAAGACTCTGCTAGACCAAATTCCAGATATAATTCTAGGATTCTATCCCTCTAAACGGCAGTTGTGCAGTTGTGATAATAAACATTTATACAAGGTTTTTAAAAAGTTAAAAAAAAGTAACTCTGTTTGTTGTTGATATCCACATTACTGTATTGACTGAGCACGCGGTACTTAATTATTTGCCATAACGTATTGTTAAAAAATATAATTTTTCTTTGAATTTAAAATTTCTTATCTGAATAAATTTAACGCTCATCAGTTATTTTAAAGAAAATTATAATATAACTAAAAATCACCCAAGCTTTACTATTTGTAAACTAATATTTAAACAAAATAAACAGATTATAATAATAGTTTAATTAGATATTAGGATAGCTATGCAGCTAAAACAATAGTTTTTACTGAGTAATTAATAACATTAACAGGATATTTCAATTAATAAGATATGTTAGCTGTAGTGGAAGCTGTAAAGAACCAGTAGGGTGGTAGCCCGAAGAAGTATTTTTTAAATATGAATACATCTTTATGTTAAGCAAGGGGCCTTAATAAATGTGTTATATACAATCGGTTAGACATACACGGGACATACTGTTATAATTTTTTAATAGTATACGCTTTAATATTATTATTAACCATCACGAGATTTTAGCGAATGGGACTGTAATGGTTCCATAAGTGGCAATATTGACATTATATTGTCGTTAAAAAAAACACGTACTCTTTTGATAAAACAGTGGCATATGGTACGTAAGGCAAACACTACCACCAATATTAATTTACCATTTTTCTACCAGAGAATAGTCCTGTTTTGTATATTGAAAATTATTATATATTTTATTATTTATTATATATATATATATAAATATAATATATATATATATATATATATATATAAATATATATATATATATTTATCAAACAGAGATAAATTTAAAAATAATATGTAGCCTACTATTTGTGATTTTTTAAACGAATTAAATTTACATTTATTAAACTAGATCAAATGGAGAATAAAATAGATTTTATATTCTGATTATTTTTTACAATATCAACCTTTATAACTTACGGTCCCCAGTTTTCTTAAATTTTTCATGAGTACAAAAAAAATTGCCTATCAAGTAGGAATAAAAATTAATATGACCACTACATTAACACATTTATAATTATGTAGTAGAATAATTAGTTTATTTGCTATAATAATCTACAAACTATATAACACAAAAATACCATGCAATAGCAATGTCCACCACCACAGATCTCTATGTGCACGGGTGGAGGAGGGGGAAAAACTGGTTTTTTCTCGATGCGTGACGTCACGGCTGGGATAGCGCGCGCCATCTTGTCTTCTAGTTTCCCGCCACTCAACTCCATTTCCTTCATACGTTGCTTGGAACTCGTCTGAGTAAGTTCTTGTGCTCATAGGTCGTTGTTGGCTGCCTTTAAGATTTGATTTGATTGTTTTTTGTGCGTTAGATATTAGAATACTGTTCAAGTTATTGTATTGTTATCAGGATATTGTTTATATAGTGATGGATAAGTTAGAAATGAGTTTGGACGACATAATTAAACAGAGCGAGGAATTTAAGAACAACGCCAGTGGTGGTGGAGGACCCATGAGAAGCAAGAGAGGTAGATTTTAGTTCAGCAGCGAGAACTCCCTATTCTCAAGTAAGTACACTTTGTATGTAACAGATTATTTAGAAAGAATTTACTAGACTACCTTCCTATTTATATATGTATCCGTAATCAATTAAGAAAATTTTAACGTTTAAGACTAAGTGTGATAAATATTAGGCTTAAATATAGAAATAAAATATTTTGAAGTCTTGGCGAGTCCGTAAATAAAAATAGATAGGGCTACGTTAATAGCAAATTTGTTTTAGTTCGGTTGACAAAATTTGTTTTTATTATTATGTTTTACTTGTTAGTCTTTAAATAAAGTAAATTATTAAATATTAAACTATTGTCCTCTACGTTTTATAATGATATTATTAGCCTAAACTAAAAACAGTGGTTTTAGCACAATACAGTTGTGCTATAGGCGTAGATATTCCTATTTTTTCAGTCGAGCAGATAGCGTATTGGCCAAATAAAAAATAATTGAATCGTAAAATGTAAAGGCTCTGTGGTGTAATGGTAGCACATTCACCCTGAAAGTGAGAGATCCGGGTTCGAGTCCCGGCGGAGCAGGTACTCTTTGCGATTCAATGTTTATTGGAAAAAATTAAATTAGGCTATTGCCATTTACACAAATTTGATTAATGTATATATATATATATATATTTTTTACCTGTATACATACACAGGAATATTTAAAGGTTTTTCAAAAGAATGGGATACCATAGTTGAGGTTATATCCATTAAATAGTTTAACTTTTGTCTATCTTAAATTTTAGTGCTTATAGATGCTTTTCAAACAATGGAAATTTTTTTAAATAATTCACGGTTTTATTCGTGTATTTACTTTCAGCCTCCTGACGACAGCAACAGCCGTTGGCAGCATGATCTGTATAATGGCCGGACTCTCTACAACAGCAGGGGAGCAGGAGGTCTAAGCATGACAGGAGGTGGTGCAACACTAGTCGTCTCAAACCTGGACTATGGAGTATCAAATTCAGACATGCAGGTAAAAAAAGTTTTATATTTCATATCCGAATACAATTTGTTTTTAAATTCGTGTGTGTGTAAATATTTTACTCTGCTAAATGCTGTAAACGAATTAAGATATAGCTGGTCAAAACAAAAGAATATTATTGTTGTATACTATTGTTGCAACTTTAAACAAAATTTAAAATTAAAGGCGTATATGTTAGATTATTTGTTATATAGGCCCCAATTATTACATTATATATACATTCATATTCATACTATCTTTATACTAATAATACGTCAAATTACATTATACCAAGGCTTAGTAAAAGTACCAATAAGTAGCTTTTTTACACCAGACATTTTGAGTTTCTTCTTTATTCTTGTAAAAGTAGATTTTAAATTACAGCTTTATGTAAATTAAAATACATTTGTGTTCATAAAGTATAATAATTTTTAAACCTCTCAATAATTTTATTAATTTTTATGGTGCATTCACAAGAACACATGCACATATTTATATTATTGTTCGTGAGTTTTAATAGTTAATACCTTTTTCCCAGAAACTCTTCTCAGAATCTGGTCCTCTACACAGTGCAACGGTTAATTATGACAAGTCTGGTCGCTCCATGGGTTCAGCGTACGTCGTATTTCACCGAAAAGCAGATGCAGTCAAAGCTATGAAACAGTACAACAGCGTTCCTTAGATGGTGAGTACAGTATGTATAAGAGTTAGTTTCACGTTATAATGGGTAGGGAATCAAAGAAAAACCATTTATAAACATTTACTACCGTTGCATTACAAGAAACGCTATACATTTTTCGGATTTGGATATCCTCTTTCTCTTTTTTAATTTGTTTAAAGTTCACTTGTAACACAATGAATACATATTATTTAATTTGAACAAAAAGGCTTAAGGCCAATAAGCTAATCATCCATAAAAACGTTGATAATTTGGTTAATTACGTGCTGAAGATATGTGTCTAAACGCAATCCTTCTCGTGTCAAAATCCTGTTTGCATGTTATTATTCACACTGCCTTTTAGTGGATAACATAATCACCGAATATCTTTATTACGTTATAAACCCGTTTACATATTGTGTTGCATATTTACAGGTCGACCCATGCAGATTGAAATAACCACGTCTGATGTTGCCGTTATGAAGGAGCAAGCCAAACCGAGTCAGAGAAGGCTTTCGCCCCGCAGGCCTAGTGCTAGACGTTTTGGCCGCAAAGATGGTGGACGAGGTGAGAAAATTCTTTTAATTAAAATCTTTTTACTTTGACCTTCTACTATTCTATATTGGTTTGAAGGGGATAGGTTTCCGTATAACTAATGAAAAACTACGGTAGGTAATTATTAAAAAATATGGATTTACTTGTTTATATAAAAGAATTAATGATTGGGAAAAAAAACTTTAAGATGTAAATTTGTCTTGTCCTTGATGAAAAATTCACTCATTTTCATCATTCTCATATTAAAGTTGTGTTCCCTTAAAATAATAAATAACTGTATTGAAGTTAATGCGAATTACATCAATAGAAGTTCGCTCAAGTTTTGATATTTCCTGTTGCAGGTTTCAAAAGAGGTGGTCATGGCGACGAAAGAGAGGTGATGGACGAGGAACGAAAAATAAAATCCCAACTGCAAGCAGAGTTAGATTGCGGAATTAGATGCGTACATCAGCGAAAGAAAGTAATGTAATCTGAACGTAAATGAAGTCTATATATTGTTAATACAAACATGTACAATTTATAGATGTTATTACCAATTTAGTCGACATATTTGTAGTTATAACATGCAAATAGAGGTTATATATGTACATTTGACAACACTATGTCAATAAATAACTCAATTTTGTTAGCTTATCATTAATTTGTTGAATTTTACTCTACATCGGTGGATTGAAAAAATGTGCAATCAGTTCAAATTCAAAATCCCGTTTTGTTGCTTATGGTTTAAATATCATTTTCCGAAATTATTATTAATTATAGCAGTCTGAAAGTATATTTTTTATGTATATATACACTTGTTAAATGAGATATAATTGTCTAGACTATTTTTGTGTAAAAAACCTTGTAGATATAAAATATGATAAAAAGTTTTTAACATGATTGCTGTTGTTCGAACTTTGGTTAGCTTAAGTGAAATATTTGAATGTACATTTTTATTGTCCAGATAATTTATTCTATTATTAATAGGTGATAATTGATTTTAATTATTATAGATCACTTTTTAATTAGCATTATAACTTACGTAGAACAATATGTTAAATTTACACATTATATCTACTAAATAACATGTTGTGGCCATTATTATTTACTTATATTTGTTACATTGCATGTTTTTGTTGATACGGATAATTGATATTAAACAGATTTTTAAATAATTATAAGAAATCTGTTACATTTAAAAAACCGAAAAATACTTTTGTGTGTGCATATTATAATGTTCAATAACTAATAAAATTTATGTTTAAACTACAATTTGAACCGCAATGAAGTAGTACCTTAATGGAAATATTTTATTTACAGAAAATTATCTTGGACTAGACAACGTGTAGTTTTATTTTATTTGTTAGTCATGTATTGTTCCTTTATAGGATACGGGTTGTTCTTGAAGTTCGCTAATGGCTTTTTATGTGTGTTTGTAATTGTACGATTATGCGTTTTTTTATTATAGTAACAACTCTTTTGACAGTTCAAGATTTATTATACATTGTTATGCATGTACATATTTCATTTTATATATACGAACGCTCAGCTAACATGTTAAAAATACGAAATTCATCGCGTGTATAACTCCACTAAAACATGTATATATGTACATAGAATAATTTTTATTTGTTTCAAATCATATTGTTTTATTTACTGTTTTGACAAAAAATGTATTGTAAATAATCGCCTGTATTTCACAATTTGTTATTAGATTAAAAGAGGTGTCTCATATTTAGAAAAACTTAATAAATTAAAAAAGGTTTTATCTAAACTGTGTTGTTACTTTTACCTTGTGTGTATTTTATATAAGGGTGTGAGCACTTTCCAAACTGATAATATCAGGTATTTTTGAAATTTGAAAATTTATTACTGCTTGTTCTTAAATAGTTTTTCAAACGTAAAAATTTATTTTTAAATTGAAAATTTTATTATTATTCTCATTGTATTATCCAATCTAAAAGAACTGGTACTTATTTTGGGACAAATATAATTGACATCATAAATAAAAAGTTTTATTTAAAAAATATGGTTCTATTTTAAGATATTACGTATTTTAATAAGATATTATGATAAGATATAAGAAAATTTTAAAGAAATTAAATTATGGTATCCATTTAATACGCATATCGAGAGTAATATATGAAAATTTCATACCATTAAATAATTCTAAACATCTTGACAAGACATAAATTACGTTGCACAACCTTGGCTGTTACGAGAACAATATAAAGTTTATGATTTAATTTCTATTACTATGCTTGGTTCAAAATACATTTTTAAGACTGTATGGACTCAACAGATACTTTTTAATATTATTTGTAAAGTAATGGTTATTTTATTTTGTTAAGATAAAAGTTAAATTTAAAAAAATTTCATATGTAATTTAGTTTTTTGGTTGAACATCAGGAAAACCATACAGGGGGGTGGAAAAGCCTGTCAGTCTAACAAAATCTTGAAAAAAGAACATAACTATACATTGCTTTAATTTCCACACAATGAACATCAAGTTGGATTATGTTGCATGTCTCACACCTCCATGGAATTTGGATAAATGTGAGCAATCGTTTATATAATGGTTTTAATGGGTATCTATGATGGCATTTCTTTGAAAGCCCGATAGCGGGAGAACCGTTAAGAGCTAGCTTGAATTTGAGAAAAAATCGTTATAGTCGGGACTGACATAAGCCGCATCCCGGCGAATTTCATGGTAGAAGAATTCCTGATTAAGTTAAACCCCCGATCAACTTAATAATCTGATAAAGGTAGTTGTTATTTTGTTTACACTTAACAATTCACCATAGGCCTGGCCAGTGCAGTATTTTCTCCCAAGCTCTTTAACTGCCTAAACCAGAGGTCGTAGATAAAACCCGACAGCAGAATCCTACTTCAATTTTTAAATTGTATACAAGAAAGTTCCAATTTATTAACCCCCGGTAACACTAACCCCCCATGGGAAATTTCCCTTTGCATGACTAGATAACCTCCTGAGGAAATTAAACCCCCCTGATGTCTTAACCCCCTGTGTGAATTTCCTGGCATGACTACATTAACTCCTGAGCAAAATTAAACCTCCTAAAAAACTTAAAAATACTGACTTAAGATAGGTATGTATTATATTTATACTAAAAAAAAATCACGATGCTGACCAGTGCAGACTTTTCCTTCCATGCTCTTTACCGACTAAACCAGAGCTCGTAACTCAAAATCTGAGGCCACAATCGAAAGTCAAAATTAAATTTCCGACAGGAAAGGTTCAGTGAACTTTTTCTCGTATCTCCAACGGTTTTAAACCACAAAAAGCCCTCCAAACTCAAAAGTTTGGTTAAAATTTAAACACTCCATTTTCCACTTCCTGGCAAACCTAATCTCGGACTGTAGTTGTCGCCAAAACCAGACAAAGCGGTAGCGGCTCCTCGGGGTGTATTGTTCTCCTTTGGTTACCGCGCCGCACCCTTCCTGGAATCTAACGGGACTTATATAACCAGTCAAGTGTGTGTGGTACTTTGGGTACAAAGTTAGACAGTAATCTGGAGGGATTTATTGCACAGATGTCATGTCTAAATTTCAGAGTATGTTTCACCTACACAAAATATTTTTAACTTAAATTGTTTTTTATAATACGATTAAAGACTAAGTGAACGAGAGACAGTTTTGTCTTGAAAGTATTAGCAACTGCTAAATAAATGCTAGAAACACATTTTATGCGTAATTATTTTGTAAAAGTATTTAGGCTGTATTATTTTCAATGTGATTACAGAAGAGCATGACAAGTTTGGACCGTACTACTTGTGTTTTCCGGAAATTATCAATTTCAATTCGTTTTCTTGATACTTTATCGATGTTTTACGCTTCAGAATCACAGCAACAAATTTATGAAAGGACTCTGCTAGACCAAATTCCAGATATAATTCTAGATTCTATCCCTCTAAACGGCAGTTGTGATAATAACATTTATACAAGGTTTTTAAAAGTTAAAAAGTAACTCTGTTTGTTGTTGATATTCCACATTACTGTATTGACTGAGCACTGCGTACTTAATTATTTGCCATAAACGTATTGTTAAAAATATAATTTTCTTTGAATTTAAAATTTTCTTATCTGAATAAAATTTAACGCTCATCAGTTATTTTAAAGAAAATTATAAATAATAAAATCACCAAGCTTACTATTTGTAAACTAATATTTTAAACAGATTATAATAATAGTTTAATTATATTAGGATAGCTATGCAGCTAAAAACAATAGTTTTACTGAGTAATTAATAACATTAACAGGATATTTCAATTAATAAGATATGTTAGCTGTAGTGAAGCTGTAAAGACCAGTAGGGTGTAGCCCGAAGAAGTATTTTTTAAATATGAATACATCCTTTATGTTAAGCAAGGGGCCTTAATAATGTGTATATACAATCGGTTAGACATACACGGACATACTGTTAATAATTTTTTAATAGTATAGTATACGCTTTAATATTATTATTAACCATCACGAGATTTTAGCGAATGGGACTGTAATGGGTTCCAATAGTGGCAATATTGACATTATATTGTCGTTTAAACACGTACTCTTTGATAAACAGGTGCATATGGTACGTAAGGCAACACTACCACCAATATTAATTTTACCATTTTCTAGCCAGAGAATAGTCCTGTTTTGTATATTGAAATTATTATATATTTTTATTATTTATTATATATATATATATATATATATATATATATATTTATCAAACAGAGATAAATTTAAAATAATTATGTACTATTTGTGATTTTTAAACGAATTAAATTACATTTATTAAACTAGATCAAATGGAGAATAAATAGATTTTATATTCTGATATTTTTTACAATATCAACCTTTATAACTTACGGTCCCCAGTTTTCTTAAATTTTTCATGAGTACAAAAAAATTGCCTATCAAGTAGGAATAAATAATATGACCACTACATTAACACATTTATAATTATTGTAGTAGAATAATTAGTTTATTTGCTATAATAATCTACAAACTATATAACACAAAAATACCATGCAATAGCAATGTCCACCCACCACAGATCTCTATGTGCACGGGTGGAGGGGGAAAAACTGGTTTTTCTCGATGCGTGACGTCACGGCTGGGATGCGCGCGCCATCTTGTCTTCTAGTTCCCGCCACTCAACTCCATTTCCTTCATACGTTGCTTGGAACTCGTCTGGAGTAAGTTCTTGTGCTGATTTAGGTCGTTGTTGGCTGCCTTTAAGATTTGATTGTTTTTGTGCGTTAGATATTAGAATACTGTTCAAGTTATTGTATTGTTATCAGGATATTGTTTATATAGTGATGGATAAGTTAGAAATGAGTTTGGACGACATAATTAAACAGAGCGAGGAATTTAAGAACAAAGCCAGTGGTGGTGGAGGACCCATGAGAAGCAAGAGAGGTAGATTTAGTTCAGCAGCGAGAACTCCCTATTCTCAAGTAAGTACACTTTGTATGTAACAGATTATTTAGAAAGAATTACTAGACTACCTTCCTATTTATATATGTATCCGTAATCAATTAAGAAAATTTTAACGTTTAAGACTAAGTGTTGATAAATATTAGGCTTAAATATAGAAATAAAATATTTTGAAGTCTTGGCGAGTCGTAAATAAAAATAGATAGGGCTACGTTAATAGCAAATTTGTTTTAGTTTCGGTTGACAAAATTTGTTTTTATTATTATGTTTTACTTGTTAGTCTTTAAATAAAGTAAATTATTAAATATTAATACTATTGTCTTCTACGTTTTATAATGATATTATTAGCCTAAACTAAAACAGTGGTTTTAGCACAATACAGTTGTGCTATTAGGCGTAGATATTCCTATTTTTTTTTTCATTCGAGCAGATAGCGTATTGGCCAAATACAAAATAATTGAATCGTAAAATGTAAAGGCTCTGTGGTGTAATGGTAGCACATTCACCCTGAAAGTGAGAGATCCGGGTTCGAGTCCCGGCGGAGCAGGTACTCTTTGCGATTCAATGTTTATTGGAAAAAATTAAATTAGGCTATTGCCATTTACACAAATTTGATTAATGTATATATATATATATATATATATATATTTATACCTGTAAATTTACCTGTATACATACAAAGGAATATTTAAAGGTTTTTCAAAAGAATGGGATACTATAGTTGAGGTTATATCCATTAAATAGTTTAACTTTTGTCTATCTTAAAATTTTAGTGCTTATAGATGCTTTTCAAACAATGGAAATTTTTTTAAATAATTCACGGTTTTATTCGTGTATTTACTTTCAGCCTCCCTGACGATAGCAACAGCCGTTGGCAGTATGATCTGTATAATGGCCGGACTCTCTACAACAGCAGGGGAGCAGGAGGTCTAAGCATGACAGGAGGTGGTGCAACACTAGTCGTCTCAAACCTGGACTATGGAGTATCAAATTCAGACATGCAGGTAAAAAAAGTTTTATATTTCATATCCCGAATACAATTTGTTTTTAAATTCGTGTGTGTGTGTAAATATTTTTACTCTGCTAAATGCTGTAAACGAATTAAGATATAGCTGGTCAAAACAAAAGAATATTATTGTTGTATACTATTGTTGCAACTTTAAACAAAATTTAAAATTAAAGGCGTATATGTTAGATTATTTGTTATATAGGCCCCAATTATTACATTATATATATACATTCATATTCATACTATCTTTATACTAATAATACGTCAAATTACATTATACCAAGGCTTAGTAAAAGTACCAATAAGTAGCTTTTTTACACCAGACATTTGAGTTTCTTCTTTATTCTTGTAAAAGTAGATTTTAAAAAATTTAACAGCTTTAATTGTAAATTTAAAATACATTTTTGTGTGTCATAAAGTATAATAATTTTTAAAACTGCTCTCAATAAATTTTTATTAATTTTTATGGTGCAAATTCAACAAGAAACACATGGCACTGGATATTTATATTTATTTGTTCGTAAGTTTTTAATACAGTTTAATACCTTTTTTTTTTTTCCAGAAACTCTTCTTCAGAATACTGGGTCCACTACAACAGTGCAACCCGGTTACAATTATGACAAGTACTTATATGGATTCAGCTTCCATGGGTTACAGGCGTACGTTCCGTATTTCCCAACCGAAAAGCGAGATGCAGTTTAAAGCCTATGAAAACAGTACTAACAGGGTAATCCTTTAGATGAGTGAGTACAGTATGTTATGTCATAACAGTTAGTTTTCATGCCTATAGAATGGGTAGGGAATCAAAGAACAAACCATTTATTTTTGTAAAAAACATTTAACTTAATATAATTACTACCGTTGTTATTAACAATAGAAGAAACGCTATACAATTCTTTCCCTCGGATTTGGCATATCCTCTTTTCTCTTTTTAATTTGTTTTAAAGTTCACTTAGTAACTACAATGAATAACATTATTAAATTTAATTTTGAACAAAAAAAGGCTTAAGGTCCAATAAATTTAATCATCTCATCCCATAAAACGTTGATAATTTTGGTTAGATTACGGTGCTGAAGATATGTGTCCTAACGCAATATCCTTCTCGTGTCAAATCCTGTTTTGCATGTTATTATTCACACTGCCTTAAGAGTAGTGGATAAAATAATCACCGAATATCTTTATTACGTTTATACAACCCGTTTACCATAATGTGTATGTTGCAATATTTTACAGGTCGAACCCATGCAGCATGTGAAATAACCACGTCCTGATGTTGCCGTTATGGGGGAAAGGAGCAAGCCAACCGAGTCAGAGATAGGCGTTCGGCCCGCAGGCCTAGTGCTAGGGACGTTTTGGCCGCAAAGATTTTTTTTTTTTATTTAATCTTTATTGTTTAAGCGTTAAGGCTAATAGGCTTTTGGGGAATCCATTGAAGAGCCTCGATGTGCGATAACTAATTATTCTGTGGTTGTCATGTTAATAAGGTATTCAGTCAGGTATTAGTCAAATCCATATACATGTATATCTAATAGACATAATCGGGAAGATCATTAATGGTAATACATGAATGGTTTCAGTAGTTGTACAGTGTAGATGTTTTCGTTAGTACACTCAAAAGCATGGGAGTTTGGAAACAACCTAGGACATAGGTGGGAAGATAGGTTCAATGGATGGGGTGTTAATGGCGAGAGCTTACTCGCCAGGGGCCCAATCAGGCATTCCCCTAGTCCCGAAAGGAAAGGGCCTCGGTTCGAAGTGCCTATTCCCAAGGTTACATGTATGTTACGTATTGTATGTATTTCTGGTTTGTGTATAATTCAGTTTAGTTTAATATCCTTCGTTTAAATTGCAACTAGAAAACTATTTATGTTCGTTTTGTAAAATTTGAGACTATCATTGGTTTGTATAATACTCTACATAAGTTCACATTATTTAACCCAAAATTGTTTTACTAATTAATTTGAAATTTTGTGCTTAACTAGCATGGTCATTTGCCGGGGTCGCGCGCGTGGCTTGAGGCCACGGCAATCTGAAAAATATATGCCATCTAAAGTTTCGTTATTTACCCAAAGTTAACATCTTAAAGCATCAAACGGAGTAAAAATACTTTACCTATAGTAAAAAAAGACTACTATTTGTCATATTAGCATGTCCAACTCTTAATCTAAGTTAAGGTTAACTATCTCCCATCATTTTGAAAACATTAATGACATTTTTGAACCAACTTTGTTTTGGGCACTGAGAATCATACAATTTGTTTTGTACCATTTTGCTTTATTTGAGAACCTAAAAAGTATTCATTAAATTTTAGCATTTGGTAATATGTATTTTTATTGATACGCCTTAAAATCGTCAAATGGTATGTTAAATTCTACTAGTCTGCATGCCATCTGTTATTGCTTCCTTAGCTTAATAACTGTCCACTTTTTCGTTGTCCCAGCGATAACCTGATGTGGACCCGGTGATCCACTGTATAATGATATTTTTCTTTGTCAACTAATATTTCATAAACTATTGTTTATAGATAATACTTTGATTATCATTATTCTTCGACCCCTCCATGCTTTTTTTCTATGGCTATTTACTGCAGCTTGAAGAATTCAGTTAAGATTATAAAATCGTTGTTATATTACGATTACTTAATGTGTTGAATACTTTTTTCAAAATTGCTACTAATCTCCGCAGTATAACTTGAAGAGTACTTGATTTAAAGTAATATATTTGGCCTGAGATATTAAGATTATGTGGTAATCCAGAAGCAGAGCCAACCCCTTCTACAGATTTGGATCCATCTGGTGTAAAACACGAATGTAATCTTTGAAGTTATGTTTAGTTTGTCTCCTTACTATTTGTTTTTGTAACATTATCAATTTGTGTTGGTTCTTGTATAATTTTTGTTGGTCTAGTATAAATGCATTACTGGTAGGTTTTTACCTTTCTATTTATTAAGAATAGGGGTTCATCAATAATCCCAAATATTCTTAAATAACTACATCAGTAATTAATGTTTATATTTAATCTGAACTAATATTATTCAAGGATTGTAGAAAAATAAAGGACCCTTTTGTTTGCCCAATAATGCATGTCAGTATATATTGAGCTAAAATGATACATTAACACGTTGTTTAAAGCAGGGTGATTTATTTTGCGAAACTTATTTTTGTAAAACTACGCCCTACCCCTATCGGCTTAGTAGCTGTCGCCTTAAGTTTAAAGGCATTTACAGGAATCTTCTTCTCTGCATGTTAATGTTACAATTAGGGGAAGATTTAAAAAATCCCCAAGGGCAATTCTCAGTGCCTGATTTTGTTAAAATTATCAATCTTATTTCAACTCACTCTCAGTTTTAGTGCTATGTCCCGTAGAGGAAACAATCCCCGTAATCTAGCTTACTTTCTTATCACACTCTTATATAAATCTGTAATATAAATTCAGGGTGAGCTCCCTGAGTGTTTCTAGCAACTGACAGATATTAAGGAATATTCAAGTCTTTTCCAGCATTGTTGAAGAATACTAATTGATATGAGTCTTAATAAGTTAGCTTATTGTCGATTGTATATGCCTTAACACTCTTAATTGTGTCTACTACAGGGTAGAACACTGAAAAATTTCTTTTATAAAGTACTGTAGATTAGGGTCATTATTTTATATTTTTTTTCTAGATACACACTAGTATATTGACATTTTTTTGCATTTTGAATGTCCAATGTGTAGGATCTCGAAATATTCAACCAAGCCCATTAATAGCTAGTTTGCATAATGATTGTGAACCATGTCATAATTTTTAATGTGCGGAAATATAGGCAGTAATATTCACTCTGCATATTGCAACAGTATTTGACTTGAAGGGTGGTAAAGCATATTTATAATATGTGATGTACTAAAGGGAGAATAACAAGGGACTGGAGTAACACAGCCCCTGTGGCAAGCGTCTGTTAACTACCCTATGTGAAAGTATAGCTTAGGATTAATAAAGCTTAAATTTTCCTATTTCATCAGCCAGTATTGTGGCAGTTATATTAAGAATCTTAGGATGGGAAATACCTAGGCTAGATAATCTATCTATCAATGCCGGTATAGAAAACATTATCATATGCACTAGAAATATCTAATGCGTGCAAAGGCATACGAGTTGTTTCGTTAAATGAGTAAGGCTGTATAGAGGTGTCGGTTACAAAATGTAATAGGTAATCACTACAACCCTTCATTTTTCTGAACAACCATAATTGAGTCTCAGAGACCAAAATTGGAGTTATTTTTCGGCCCAACCAATTCTAACCTAATTTTTAATTAGGTGAATTCATAAGCTTTAGCTAAACAAGATTATTAACGAAATTTGTGTCTGTTATGATTCTTCTGAGGTGTTCTTTATTTTTTATTAGGTTTAAGCAAAGCAATAAAACCCTGAAATGCTTTCCATGGTTGTTGGGTATGTCTATTTGCCCATTCCCAATATTTCATTAAATATTGCAAGGAGCATTTTTAAGGGCATTTTTCTGGCAGGTTTTTAATAAATTCTGTCGTCGATATACCGTCAAGGACCTAGGAGGAGAAGTGTCTTTATTTTTAATTTTTTGATAGCTATCAGTAATTCTTGACAAAGAAAAAGTCTTGTTTCTAGTGAATCATCAGAAGGTCTGTTACAATTTTCCTGTCAAATATATTGCAATATCATGTGAACCATGGGGGGACAACATAGATCCTGTGGACTGATGTGTTTCATAAAAACCTTCAACATAAACTTGTTCTGTCAAAAAAAAAAAAAAAAAAAAAAAAAAAAAAAAAAAAAAAAAAAAAAAAAAAAAAAAAAAAAATTTTTAATTTGCACACCATTGTTGGTCCTCCGAAGACACATCATATGTAATTGGGATGAAGCCCACATAATACATTCGGGAACTCACATTTCTTCAAAAGGGGAAATTAATTGAGGCAACATACATTACAATTGTGCAGACCAACCAATCAGATCCAACGCATCAGTCGAGATTAGGCCGCCTTTGGTTTGCCAAGTGTTCCTAAAAAAATGAACTAAATGAAGAAATACCAAAAGTATCAAAAAACGGATCGGATATTTGTAATAAACCACTGCGGAGTCACAATATGGGTTTTAAGAAGTTTCATTCACCAAACTCGCATGAAACACAATAATAACGATGGCAAAGGGCCCCATTCCTGTTCCCTCATTCCCTTGTTATTTCCGCCCATCCTTGTTTTAGCCAGCCGGTCACGAGTTACCATTGGCTAGTCCCTGCTGGGGGGGGGGTCATAATCGTAGATGGGTTAGTAGAGCGGAGTGAAAGGACGTATTGTGACCTTGTATTCCGTAGTTTAGTTTTAATGATATAGTTGTTTTGTATAGTTTGTGTATTTAAGTGCATGTCTTTAGTGTTAGTGAAAGTTGACATACAACAATGTAGGTTGTTAGATTCCTTGACTTAGGTCGTGCCACAACGCTTTTAGTATAGATTTGTTTATTTCTTAACCTAGTTTTTTTGTAATTATGTATTAGGTTAGTTTCTTTAAACCTGAAAGAAAAGAGATCAGATTGCAGATTCTCGAAACGATAGTGTTACCTGGTTTTCCATTCTATGTTTCACATTAACGAATTTGGGCAAAAATGTCCGGAAAAAATCCTGTTTCCTTCACAATCCCCTTCCATCGAGTCAAAAAATAACCTTCAAAAACATAAGAAGTGATCATTTACTGTTATGACATTTGTTACCTTTTATGTGATAAACTTGCCTCACAAGTTTTCCCTACCAGGCAAATGAGCTTGTCCTTATTTCCTTTTCCCCCCCCTATATCCTGACACGTTTTTTTTTCCCAACTCAATCTTTTGGCCAACTGAATTTCCTCATCTGGGCTTTTTAAACTGAGCTATCTGAAATAATGTGGTACGGTAGTTCTACTGCCGTACATTGTTGTTTTCTAATATCTTGTAAAATGCCAGTCCTCCGCCCTTTGAGCAAAATAGGCCCCCCCCCGCCCTGGAAACAATTTATTCTGTCCTAATCCAGGGTGTATAGGAGAAAAACCCTTCTACTATTGATTTATTGGCATTTGTTTTAATTTATAGGTATGGATGTCTCACAGGTCCCTCTGTTAATATATATTAATATAAGGTCATCCATTTATATGTAAAGTGGATGTGTGAAGAGTTTTAATTCATTAACTTTTAATTTTCTTTCTACTTGTTTTCTTATGAAAAAACAAGCCAATTTTGCTTTCTTAAAATTAAATTTTGATTATGACTAATATTTTTTCCAATACTAGGTTATATTTACAATGTTTAAAGTTTAGTCATGTTAAAAAAAACTTATAACTATAGGAAATATGGGTCACTACCCATTAGATTATCTTGCATTATCTCCCAATTTTTCTAGCTTTGAGTTGCATATTGGGTGACACAAATGATTAAAAAAAATCTAAGGGTAGGAAGTGTTTTGATCTAGAGTAGGTATTGTAGTGTGTCTGTAATCATTAAGTAAAATTAAGAGAAGGGAATTTGTTTATCATTCCGTAAAAATATCACTCCCTACTTGGATTGGGTGATCTGCGGTCTCCCCAGTAAGGACATGGTGAGCATTCTTAGGATGCCCCGCAGAAAAATTGAGTAATCCACATGGTCCTTTAATTAAACCATATAATGTTCCCAAAAATCTTCTCTTTATTTTATTTTTTAGGTTTTACACGAATATATTATTGTAATATTATGAGACAGGTTTATTCATAATTGTTTATTTTCAATGTACCAATTAATTGTGTTACATTGGTCGTTGTAACTGAGGTGTTTTATGTGTAAGTTAACTGATTTTGTGTTATTATCAGTAGCTACACCTCCATATGCCATCAATCGTTGGGGGGGGTTCTATCAACTTTTTCTAATATTATAATTGTTATCCTTTGATGGTTATCATATTCTGCTGTTAACTCAATGGTTTCTTGGATTAAACCCTATTTGTATATTTTATTTTTAAGTAATATTATATATATAATAATCCTGACGCACTTGGGTTTTAGGTGATCTTGCATTCCACTGGGAATTATTTTCAATTCATTTAACATGTTTTGTTTCGAAGTTGTTTACTGGCTGAAACGTATTTGCTCCAGTACCAGTTATTTAATTTTGGTTCTGTTTTTAGTGTCCTGGGTCAGTGGGCCCATTGCCCCTAGTCTTTGGGATTACTGTTCGCGTAACCTTAAAAGGAGCTAAGAAATCTTCTATTTGGTTTTTTATTATTTAAAAGTAATAGGTGTTAAGATAGTAAATTTGAAATTTATGGTTCATCTATTTTTCTTTGTTAATTAGGGTAAACGATAAATTGTTCCCTATCTTGTGATGTAGACTCAGGTTTTTGTGTATTTTGGTTAATCGTAAGTGACGTTCTTGTTTGCCAGTTACAGTAAGTTTTACTGGTATTATTACGGTTTGTATTTATGCTAGTGGTCTTATAATGATTTATTACTGTGACGATTAGTCTAATTGGGAAAGGCATTCCTACTTTAAGCCCAACATGTAGATCTGAGTAGTTTTTATAAGGTTAAAGTTACTCTCAACTGCATTGGTCTGTGTTGTTTCTCGATATATACTCTTCAGTTAGCGGGAAGAGAGAAAAACATGTTGTGTGTGGACTACTGGGTTGGTAATTTAATTTATGTAGCTGGTAGTTCAGGATTAATTTACCTGATATTTGTGTATTTTAGGTTGTTTAGTAGTCCGCCCAAAAAAAAAAGGGCAGCGTTAAGAGCTAGGCCTTTATAGACATGATTTTTTTAAATTTTTTTATATGTTATATGGGAAGTATTGACCTAGCTGTTGGTGGTAGTCTTCCCTCATTGAGCTCAATTCTATCCTTAAATATTTCTATAATTCTTTGACAGGAGTAAAATTCAGGACAAAATTATAGAGTTACTTTACTTATGAGTACCTAGGCAGTGAAAATAATACATTTTAAGGGGGCCTGGCATTTCCTCTGAATGAAAGTCCTCGCCCGTCAGTTTTTCTACATTATTCTATTATTGGTACAGTGGTGTGCTCTTGCAACACATGTGCCATAAGCAAAACAACGCAAAACATTGTTTTAAAAAAAACAGGTATTCTTGAATGTGTTCTAACCTTCATACGCTACATAATTAAAGTTTAACATACTGTGGTAGTATGTCTGAGTCAAAAGTGACTTATTAAACAAAAGAAAGTTGGGAACTAGGGTCATTATTGTACTCGTCCTTTTTAATTCTAATTATTGGCAAATAAGATTTTACTCTCACTTTCCGTTTCGTTTAAGATTTCTTCATCAGAAATTTCTTTTTACAACATATATTACTCCCTACAGAGTAAATTCTAAATCAGAGGGTACGAGAGACATTTATATTCGTGTTAATATATTGTGAGTCAACCAAATTATTGGCTGCTTCATAGTTTTTGCATTTAATAGGAAAACAGACAAATTTTGTGCCAGAACGTTTCAATATGCAATGAATGTCACTGAGCCAATGGTTTTTAATTATCTTATACCAACAGAGCAAAGGGTTTAATCTTACGTTTATCTTTTGTCTTGAAATGATGAGAATTCATAGGGTCCCTGATTGTCCATAACTTGTAATACCTTTTGGTAAATATTTTTTTTTAATTCTGTGGAGTAATTTTATTTCTATCTGGTCAGTGGGTCTACATGGTGTCATTGTCTCTTTATTTTCCTTTTACCTTCATTATTATCTTTTAGCAGTTTTTAATTATAAATAATCATGGTCTATAATAATAGATTGGAAACCGCTTTTTTGAGTTTCCCTTCCTCTCCTCGAGGGGTTTTACCTATGGCCAGACCTTCCGACATGTCGGGGTCCGGGCCCGGTGACAGGTTTTGCTGTAAAGATCGTGTTATGTATAGGTTTAGTGATTAATTGGCTATTGTGAAATTGTAACTGAAATGTAAATTAAAATTGTAGATGTTAGGAAATAAACAGAGATGGAAGAGATTTTACATACTATTAGTTACCGCCAATACAACAGGGTTGAAAGGAATTCAAAATACACTTAACGTGAAGAGGAAGCTGTGACAACCACAGTATGAAGAACACCTTTATGCACCAAAGTTTCACGGTACGAATGGGCCGCAAAGAATGGGTGGAACGAGGTGAGAAAATTCTTTTAATTAAAATCTTTTTTACTTTGACCTTCTACTATGTCTATATTTGTATGAAGGGTGGATAGGTTTCCGTATAACTAATGAAAACTTACGGTATGGTAATTATTAAAAATATGGATTTAGTCCTGGTGTTGATATAAAAAGAATTAATGATTGGGGGAAAGAAAAAAAAAGCTTTAAGATGTTAAATTTGTCCTTGTCACTTGATGACAAATTCACTCATTTCATCATTCTCATATTAAAGTTGTGTTCCCCTTAAAATAATAAATAACTGTATATGAAGGTTTAATGCGAATTAGCCATCAATAGAAGAGTTCGCTCAAGGTTATTGATATTTTCCTGGTTGCATGGGTTTCAGAAAAGGAGTGTTGTCCATGGCGACGGAACGATAAGAGGTGATGTGACCGAGGAACGAAAAATAAAATCCCAACTGCGAGCAGAGTTAGAGTGCGGAATTAGATGCTGTAACATCAGCGAAAGAAATGTAAGTGTAATCTGAACGTAAATGAAGTCTTTATATTGTTTAATGTTTAATACAAACATGTACAATTTATAGATGTTATTACCAATTTAGGTCGACATAATTTGTAGTTATAAACATGCACAATAGGAGGTTATTATATGTACATTTGGACAACACTATGTCAATAAAATAACTCGAATTTTGTTAGCTTTATCATTAATTTGTCTTGAATTTTACTCTTACATCGGTGTGATTGAAAAAAATGTGCAATCAGTTCAAATATTCAAAATCCCGTTTTGTTTGCTTTATGTGGTTTAATATATTCATTTACCACGAAATTATATAATTAATTATAGCAGGTCTGAAAGTATATTATTTTTATGTATTAGTATACACTTGTTAAATGGAGATATAATTGTCTAAACTATTTTTGGTGTAATAAACCGCTTGTAGATATAAAATATGATAAAAATGTTGTTTAACATTGATTGCTGTTGTTTCACGAACTCTTGGTTAGCTTAAGTGAATTATTTGAATGTACATTTTATTGTGCATGATAATTTATTCTATTATTAATAGGTAATAACTTGATTTTAATTAATATAGATCACTTTTTAATTAGCATTATAACTTTACGTAGAAAAATATATTAAATTTAAACATTATATCCTTTAAATAACTTGTTGTGGCCATGATTATTTTACTTAGATTTGTTACATTGCATGTTTTTGTTGATACGGATTATTGATATTTACATTGATTAACCCCCACTACCACGCAGCGTCCAAGACCAAAATCACTTTCCTGTAACTGTTGCTTGCTACGGGTCGGTCCGGGATCCCTGCAGGACCAAAAGCCGGAGTGTGTGTGTGTGTGTGTGTGTGTGTGTAGGGACTCTGAGGGCCCGGAAAGGGTGGTGGCAGATCCATCTGGTGGCAAAACTCCATAATTCCTTGGGATCGTGTGTGAATGTGTGTGTGGCAACGAGGCGGGCTAAAACCCATAGATGTACTCTTGCCGTGAATGAAGG